>NC_079194.1:31667371-31952371 GCF_029499605.1 Hyla sarda
TGGAACAGCCGGGAAGAGTGGGAAAAATAATTTGGTATTTTGACAAATGAGCGGTGGCACCAAGCTCTGCTCAGTCCTCAAACAGTTTCAGTTAACCAAAATCTTAGGATCTCACAATTCAAAATGGTTCGTAGGCTTTATTACTCTCCCAGAAAAATAAATACATTTAAAGAAAATACTGAGGCTAAGTGTAGGAAGTGTGGGCTGGTAAATTCTGATTTGCTACCTATGTATTGGAACTGCCCAAAACTAATTATTGGAGGAAAATTCTGGATAAAGTTACCGGGTGAATGGGAGGTAATATGCATTGGATGCCAATCAGGTTATGCTGGGTTTCTTTGAACAAATGTCTCCCCCAAGGGCTAGTTTTTTGCAGATAGTTCTATTTTTAGGGAAACTGGTAATTTTGAGAAAGTGGATAAATGCAGTGGGCCCCTCTTATGAAGAATGGGTTAAAGAAGTGGAATATACTATGGGACTGGGAAAAGCAATCATCAAATAAAAAAAAAGCCAAGACACAATGGGAAAAGAGATGGTCTATTTCGGTATAGTTTTTCTTTTTTCTCTTTCTCTTGCCGTCTGGGGGGGTAATATGAGGATGGTTTATGGGTATAAAATCTATTATGCATTTCTCTTTTTAGTAAGTATATCATTAAATGTGTATTACATTGTTTAGTAAAAGAATAAAAATGTATATAAAAAAAATAATAAAATAAAATAAAACATATTATGTAAAATAATAGTTGCTGTGGATTTGTCCTATTAGACCCCTGCAGCGTGATCTCAGTGATCAAATATAAAAGGCAGCCGGGGGTCTCTCCCTTACCTTCATGCTGCTCAATAGTCGCTCTGTATGTACAAGCAGGAGGATGTATACACTGATCAATGCAATTTATGCTTGTAAAAGTCCTCTATGGGGACTTAAAAAGTATGAATAAATGAATAAGAAAATGTTAAGTAAAATCTAAATTAACCCCTTCCATACAAAAAATGTTAATCACCCCCCCCCCCTTTTTTTTTCATTTTTCAAATAAAAAAATTGAAACAAAATGAAACATGGGTGCAAACGGAAATGTCCAAACTATTAAAACATCAAGTTTATGATCCCAAACAGTGACCAGTGTAAACGTAAAAAAAAAAAAAAAAAAAAAATTCCAAATGAATAAAAAGCGATAACAAGGCCAATCATAACAAAAATGGTACACTAGTGGCACACACATGTCCCATCATAACAAAAAAACGTGCAAGAAATAAATAAAATGAACTACATATTTTTTACCCCTTGCTGCACCAATATGGCCGCCGGCCAGCTCTCTAACAACTCCCACTTATGAATACTAAGCCCCTGTGTAATGACATAACTGAGGAACACTGCTGGGGTGGCTCAGTATTCATGAAGAGGCATTATTAGAGAAGCAGTTGAGCGGCCATATCGGTGCACCTAGGGTTAAATGAACACCCCCCCAGTGCACCGAACGCCATTACTTGTGTAACAGGGTTTTGGGAGTGTCCACCTAGATCCCTGTAAATCAGGTCAGTCCAACTTTAAGTTCTCTTCACTGCTCACAGAGACTTTCCTGCTACCAGCACTATTTAAACCAGGATCCCTTGCAAGCTGTCCCTCTGTGTCCTTTCTCTTTACTTGATTAAATGGAACTGGAAAATCCAAGATGGCTACAAGCACATGTCCACAAAACTCCTCCTTCCCCAGCTTTATCACTGCTCAGTTAATCTGCTTGGGCAGTCCGCCATCTACTGGACACTTCATTTAATTGCTGGATAATACACAGCAATAATCCCATTACATTTGCACACCAATAAAATTGATGTTACAGATAAACGGCGCATCAGAGCACCATATTATGGGTACTATAATGCTCATGGTAACCAATTTTATTAGCATCTTTTGGTTAGGATACTTTTGCTGAATTGTTGAGAATAAGTACAGTTTGGCACACTGGTAAATAAAATGTCTAAAAATCAGTAAAAGAAAAAGATAAGTAGATCAGTGTTTCCCAACAGCGGTGCCTCCAGCTGTTGCCAAACTACAAATCCCAGCATGCCCGGACAGCCTTCGGCTGTCCGGGCATGCTGGGAGTTGCAGTTTTGCAACAGCTGGAGGCACGCTGGTTGGTAAAAACTGTCTAAGACAATGATCATCATGAATACATAATATGAAATAGGATGGAATCACTAAATAAAACAAACTAATGGCGCGCAGTATGGCATGTACAGTAGATACACTTTACATGTACAGAGTTGTAATGGCCGCCCCCTGTCTACACACAGAACTTGTTGTGCCATCTGCTTCATGCATATTGAGCACGGGCAAAATAATAATCCTAGTTCTTCTGTGATACAATGCCCAGGGACTTGGGGAAATAAAGCCTCACATCTGGCGGCAAGCATGAATAATTTAAGTACTCTGCATTTATAGAAGAAGAAATGCTAAGTTCTTAAAGAATCAACAAGAATAAAAAAAATAATGCTAAATAATAATAATTAAAGGGGAATTCCAGGATTTTTTTTTTATTTGACTATGCCAAAGGGGCTGTAAAGTTAGTGTAGTTCATAATATATAGTCTGTACCTGTATGTGATGGTTTTCTCACAATTCTTCTGTGATTTTCACCCCACTATTTATTTTTAACAGCATACAAAATGACTGTTGTCTCAGATTTTTCCCAGGATGCAATGCGGCCGAGACCTGACCTACTAGTCAGCTGATAACAGGGAGCCTGTCTGCTTCAATGGGTGGAGTGATCGCTTGGTGGGAGAGAGATCAATCTGCAACTGATGCAACAGCTGTAGGCACCCTGATTGAAAACCACAGGGCTTTGAATGGATGCAGCTCATTTATGTTTCAATGGGTGGGGTGGCTGATGTGTGGGAGGAAAATGGAATTATTATGGGATTTGTAGTCAAAAAAAGAAAAGTCAAACAGGAAATGCAAGTTCACAAAAAGCTGGCCACAGTGTTATTGTAATCTCATGACATAGCCATTTAGCCCCAAGACAAGCGCAGATCCTTCCGAAGCATTTACATTACTGTCTGCCAGGTACGTACTAAAATCCCATTATGATGGAGAACTCCTTTAAAGGCATGGTAAGTACTCTGTGACTGAATGCAAACTATTCAGAACTGTAAACTGAGGTTGAGGCTGATTCCTGATAGGGAAGGGAGAAAACTATTTTTCGGTAAAAATATGGGAGAGAGAGGAGTAAGTGAAAGATTTAAAGGGACTGTCTAGTTATGAAAAACGTAATTAACAGGGTGGGGGATAGGTGTCTGATCACAGGGGGGTCCAAATGTAGATCTTTCAAACACTTTTGAACAAGCTGACAACCACGAGTACAGCTCAGCCCATCAAGGAAGGATTTAATTTGCCCTGCTGAGCAACACTAGTTGACTACTTAGGGGGAGGAGGTGTTTACAATAAACAGCCATGTAGATGTATACAGTGAAGAAAGTGATACCTACCATCATCACCAGAGGCGGGGCTAGACAAGAAGAGGCCCGAACCAGCGACAAGATGGTAAGTATCACTGTCTTCACTGTAGTATAATGTATGAAATGAAAGGGACCGGAGGCACTCGATACTGCTGCGGGTGATTTATTCCAAGTCAGGTACACAGGTAATGCTCAGTCAACGAATAATTTCGCGTACCTGCGCTTAATCAATGACCACATAGTATAATGTATACATCCCCTTCCCCTCCACCAAAGGAGTGAACTAGCGCATAGCGCTCAGCCCAGCAAGATGTTAGAGTAAACCAGTGGATTTGTTGGCTTACTGTGACAAAAGAGTTAAGTTGCCAAACACCTTCCGAAAGTTCGGTGAGCTCTTCTGAAAAATCACTCAACTCTAATCCCTGGCATGTTAAAATATTATTCTAAAGTTGAGATTAGTTATCCTAATGTTTAGCATTACTCCTCAGATGTCATCATGATCTATGGTGCTTTAGGATATGTGAAACAATTTCTGTGTTGGGTAATCTTGATCAAAATAAGCATGGCTGCATGTGTACCATGTAGTATATTAAGAAACTTGAAAAAACCATTGAGAAACAAAAAATATTGAGAAACAAAAAAAACTTGCAATTCCACCACTGGCTCACTCTGCACAGAATGACTGGCCCCTCCCATCATTCCTTCACCACTTCCAAAGTAGCACCATTATAAGGGAACTGGCCTGACTGTCGAGTAAAGACACTGCCAAGCCCCCTGAGATCACGTGAACTGTGACATGTTGTCTTCCCCAGCAAAGTTGGAAAAAAGTCAAGGTGGCATGAGAAAAATGGCAAAGGAAAACAAAACTTTGGGGAATGGGTGAGTGTGCTGTACAGCGCCAAACTGTACAAGAAAGAAAACAGATACATTGACAAGTTATAAAGATTTATATGATGGGCTGTTTGGCAGATACATGTCTGAATCGGGTCATGAACAGTTAACTTTTCTGGTGTTTGGCTAAAGCATGATGCCTAGCTGGGGTGACGCCCAGTCCTATCTGATGGATTGAACTTAAAGTCTATCTCATCTGCTCCCTTCGTCCACACCCTCCTCAGGTGCATATACATTTCCAGCCAGCTGGCCATTCTTTGCTCGTGTTTGAATTGGCTCTTGTCTTGCTCCTGCTTTGTGATAATGTGTTTTAATTGACCATTGGTTGTTGTCTACTGACTATTCTTCTGTCTTCCCTATCAGTACTACGTTGCTCTCTCTGGTAAAGTTCCAGCCTGTTGACTCTGATTTCATGATTTTTTTGTGGTTCCCTTTCTGTTTATTACAGCTTGTTAACCCATTGTATCCTGACCTGTTTCCCTGACATTAATACAGTTCTGCTTTTTGTTTCGACTTGACGCCCCTGCACTTTAGTACAACGGAGGGATCCAGTTGTAGAGCCACTGCCACATCGGTTACACAAGTAGGCAGGGAGAGGGGTTTTGGGTGAGCTCAATTAAAAAATTAATAATTCATGTAACTTATTTTGTTTATTCATTTAAAAAATAAACTAAATAAGGAAAATTCAATCAGGCACAAAAAATATATATTGTTACATGTACAGTATTTTATTGTTAAGTTTAGACTTTTCGGTACAGCGTCCCCTTTAACTCTTCTATCCAAGAAAAACAATTTGCCGTCTATTCTGTGCAGTAAAAACGATAATACAAAGTACGCCATTTGGTCAGCAGGTTAAGCTTCTGGAGGTGCCACGATGAATTGGCCCATGATAACATCTCAGCCAAAGGCAAAGGACTTCAAATTGTCCTGTCAGAGTGAAATATGCCGACTCTTGCAGGCAGAAAGAAATAGATTCTCCAAAGCACGGGGAAATAAAAATGGGGGCTGTGTCATAATTGTAGCAATAAGAGGTGACAAATTCCTGGAATATTCTGCCAGGACTCTTAATAGGAAATGTTTGCATCTTGGGGAGGAGATGAATGATAATGACCTGAATCCTGTTGCGAGTGCTGAGAGGTGCTTTGTGACACGCTGATACCTTTCTTTCTGTACATCACAATGACCTTGAAATGTCAATGTCCCGATAAGAGTTCCGGATAAGGATGAGGCAGGATTTTTTAATTTGATATCACCGTCCACCTGTCCTGCCATGAAATCTCAGCCATTCAAGTGATGTTGATCCCGGGGAGAGGATTTGGAGACATGTTTAAAGTGGATGCAGATTATTGCTCCAGATAAGTCCTTATCAGGACACAAGTGGCTCTCAGCTTTGTCTCGCCTAGACAGACCAGACAATGAGCGACGCCTGGAAATTTCCAGCAATGGAATATGTCTTATCTGCTCCAGTTTCAAAAAAAGTGATAGCAGGAAAGAAGAACTTAAAATACCATTGATCTAATATTTAAATCCCTTCAGATATAACCGTATGGCATAAACTTGTTAGATTACCGAAATAAGATGGCGCTTGGCCAAAGAAAAAAAATAAATCCATTCTGATAAATCCGGAATATTAGCAACAGGAGACACCATGTTCTGTATATAACTTCACTAAACTTTCTTTCTGGACTTCATCATTATTTAGTTTTATGCATTTTAAAAGTGCTAAATAGTAATTGATAGCCTATCCTTAGGAAAACTCTTTAAGGTGGATCCAGCTAAATTATGTAGCATTAAGTAGACGCCTTTCGGTGACGTCTCAAGCATATGCGTGTTCATGCTGCTGTGGGAGGAAACCTGGGAGGGCAATAGGGGAACGGATTAGGGATGATGGGAGGCTTACAGTTCACTGATATTTAGCGCAAGGCATGTAGGGTAATCTAATCTGAAGTGACACATTCCATCTTGCACAGTACCAGAAATAGGGGATATTTGTATGGTGTGACAGAGGATCCACAGAGGTGCTGCAGCAGTGTATTTTCAGGATAAAAAGTATATGGATAAAGAGGTAAAAAATAATTACACAATACTAAAAGTCTTGCCTCCTTCTGGATGAATATGAGAAATTCAGTTCTAAAAACATATCCCCTCTCCACAGGGTAAAGATAAGGGATAAGTATCTGATTGCGGGGTCTGACCATTAGGATGGACCCCATCCACCTCCTCCCACCGTGATCTCCACAACAGGGCTCATTTATCCACGCTAAGCGCTCTGGTCTCAACCTTCTGAGACGAACTGGTCTCTGCAATGATGGGCCGCTCGATCAATCACCAGCCACAACGTTGTCCTGCCTCAGTTACTGATTGGCTGTGTGGGCCGTCACTGCCGAGGCTAGTATGACTCAGAAGGTGGGGAGCAGTCAGTCAGGGGTGACGAGTCCTGTTCTGATGATTAGTGTTGAGCGGCATAGGCCATATTCGAATTCGCGAATATTCGCGAATATATAGACGAATATTCGTCATATTCGCGAATATTCGCATATTCGTAATATTCTCGTTTTATTTTCGCATATGCGAATATTCGCGCGTGCGAAAATTAACATATGCGAAAATTTTCATATAAAAAAATTTGCATATGCGAAAATTTACACACCGGTCTCACACAGTAGTATTAGAGCCTTCTTTACACCACACAAGCTGGAAGCAGAGAGGGATGATCACTGTGATGTGTACTGTGAAAGAAAAAAATAAAAATAAAAAAATATTCGTAATTACGAATATATAGCGCTATATTCGCGAATTCGAAAAAAAATTCGAATTGCAAATATTCGCGAGCAACACTACTGATGATGGCGGATGGTCCCAGCAGTCGTTCCCCGCCATCAGACACTTATGCTCTATCCTATGGAGAGGGTATAAGCTTTTAATATCTGGATAACGTCTTTAAGTCTTAGAACTGAATGTATCATATTTATCCAGAAGGAGGTAAGACTTTCGGTAATGGGTGATTATTTTTTACCTGCTGATCCATGTAGATTTCAGCCTAATAATCCACTTCTGGAGCATCTTTAAGGGCCCTCTCTCATGTCACTCAGATATCTCCAGAGCGAGACTTGTCTCTCCCACACAGCCGATCACCAACTGAGGAGGGACACTGCTGCGGCCAGTGACAGTGGTGTTGCTAGGGTTGGTGTCACCCGGTGCGGTAGAAAATGGTGTCACCCCCATACCTACCCCCTCCCCCCAGTAAGTTTTTAGCCTGTTGTGACAGACACCACTGTTGTAGCGCATTGTGAGAAATTCCAGTATAATAATCAGATATACCAGTTGCCACAGAATTGGAAAGTGTTAAAGAAGTTTTCACCATTTAAATATACAGCTCCCAGAATTACTTAAAGGGGTACTCCACTGGAAAACATTTTTTTTAAATCAACTGGTGCCAGAAAGTTAAACAGATTTTTAAATTACTTCTATTTAAAATCTTAATCCTTACAGTATTTATAAGCTGGTGAATGCTCCACAGGAAGTTGTGTAGTTCTTTCCAGTCTGAGCACAGTGCTATTTGCTGACACCTCTGTCCATGTCAGGAACTGTCCAGAGCAGGATAGGTTTGCTATGGGGATTTGCTCCTACTATGGACAGTTCCTGACATGGACAGAGGTGTCAGCACAGAGCACTGTGGTCAGACAGAAAATTAATTAAAAAAGAAAATAACTTCCTGTGAATCGCTTATACAGCAGCTAATAAGTACTGGAAGGATTAATATTTTTAAATAGAAGTAATTTACAACTCTGTTTAACTTTGTAGCACCAGTTGATTAAAAAAATGTTTTCCAGTAGAGTACGCTTTTATGCAGTGGTGAGGTTATGCTGTGAGTTGTAGTTTCACTCACCATAACTGTAGAACTGACAAGCGACTACAGCTCTGATGGGACATAGTGAGGAGAATGTACAATGATATCAGTGACTACAGGTGACGTCTTCTCTACAGTGAGGAGAATACACAATGATATCAGTGACTACAGGTGATGTCTTCTCTATAGTGAGGAGAATACACAATGATATCAGTGACTACAGGTGACATCTTCTCTATAGTCTTCCCTTATCTAATTCAGATGGTACATACCGCCAGGACTTGTTCCAGCTAAAACTTCTGTCTGCAGAATGTGACGCCCAGACGTTCCTCACTATGTCAGTGTTACGCCGAGCGCTCCGGGTCCCCGCTCCTCCCCGGAGCGCTCGCTACACTCTCGCTATTGCAGCGCTCCGGTCAGATCCACTGACCCGGTGCGCTGCGATCCTGCCTCCAGCCGGGATGCGATTCGCGATGCGGGTGGCGCCCGCTCGCGATGCGCACCCCGGCTCCCGTACCTGACTCGCTCTCCGTCGGTCCTGTCCCGGCGCGCGCGGCCCCGCTCCCTAGGGCACGCGCGCGCCGGGTCTCTGCGATTTAAAGGGCCACTGCGCCGCTGATTGGCGCAGTGGTTCTAATTAGTGTGTTCACCTGTGCACTCCCTCGCCGGATCTTGTTGCCATTGTGCCAGTGAAAGCGTTTCCTTGTGTGTTCCTAGCCTGTGTTCCAGACCTCCTGCCGTTGCCCCTGACTACGATCCTTGCTGCCTGCCCCGACCTTCTGCTACGTCCGACCTTGCTTCTGTCTACTCCCTTGTACCGCGCCTATCTTCAGCAGTCAGAGAGGTTGAGCCGTTGCTAGTGGATACGACCTGGTCACTACCGCCGCAGCAAGACCATCCCGCTTTGCGGCGGGCTCTGGTGAACACCAGTAGTGACTTAGAACCGGTCCACTAGCACGGTCCACGCCAATCCCTCTCTGGCACAGAGGATCCACCTTCTGCCAGCCGGCATCGTGACAGTCAGCGCATTCTCATCCTCTATATGAAAACAAGTATTATTATAAACCTGCCAGACACTGTATCCTCTAAATATAATACTACTATACACTATACTCTTTGATTATAAACCTTCCATACACCATACCCACTGAATATAATACTACCACACACTGTACATTCTGAATATAATACCAACACATACTGTACAATCTGAATATAAATCTGCCACATACTGTACCCCTGAATATACCGCCACACACCGTACCCTCTGAATATAATACCGCCACACACTGTACCCTCTGAATATAATACTACCACCCACTGCGCCCTCTGAATATAATACTACCACAAACTGCGCCCTCTGAATATAACGTTGCCATACAGTGCACCCTCTGAATATAATACCACAACCGCAGTAACACCCCTCAACATCCGTTAGCTGATGCGATTACCACGGGAGGGGGGTATTGGTGGTGTTGCTAGTGGATGATGGGGGTGCTACTACTGGGGGGGTGTTGCTGGAGGATGATGAGGGTGCTACTGGCCATCCCCCCTGGCAGTATCACCCCCATCATCCATCGGCAGGATCATCCACCTGGCAGGAGCACCGCCATCATTCACCATCAGGATCTGCTGATGGAGGTGCTACTGCTTGGGGGGGGGGGGGTTGCTGGTGGATAATGAGGGTGCTACTGCCAGGGGGGAGCATTAGGTAAGCAGCAGTTCCCCCACTTTAGGTAGGCAGCAGTTCCCCACATTAGGTAGGTAATAGTTTCCCCACATTAGGTAGCATATTTTCCCCACATTAGGCAGCATAGATTCCCCACATTTGGTACCAGTTCCCCCACATTAGGTAGGTACCAGTTAACCCACATTAGGTAGCAATTTCCCCACTTTAGGTAGCAATTTCCCCACATTAGGTAGCACAGATTCCCCACATTAGGTAGCAGTTTCCCCACATAAGGAAGCATAGATTCCCCACATTCGGTAGCACAGATTCCCCACATTAGGTAGCATAGACTCCCCACATTTGGTAGCACAGATTCCCCACATTAGGTAGCAGTTTCCCCACATTAGGTAGCATAGACTCCGCACATTTGGTAGTAGTTTCCCCACATTAGGCCGCAGGTTCCCTTGCAGGTTCCCCATAATGGGTCAAAGTCTCCCCACATTAGATCGCTGGTTCAACCCCCCCCCCCCCCCACACACACACACACACACACACAAAAAAGAAAACACAAACAACACAGAGACACACACACAAACACACACACTCAGAGAGACACACACTCACACACACACACACACACACACAGAGTCACACAGTCACACACACGAACAGAGTCACACAAACACACACACAGAGAGTCACACAAACACAGTCACATACAGTCACACACACAAACACACACACACACAGAGTCACACACAGACAGTCACACACAGACAGTCACACACAGACAGTCACACACAGACAGAGACACACAGTGCGGTGGTTGACACAGCTTTGTGCATAGGGGAAGCCATGGCACTGGGCAGGAGATTGCAGCTGCAGAGGGACCCCACACGATCAGACACTTATCCCCTATGTTGTGGATAGGGGATAGGTTTTTAACTACTGTAGTACCTTCTTACTTTGCTGAAGATGAAAATTTTAAAGGAGTAGTGCAAAAGATAGGGGATAAGTTGTAGATCCCGGGGGATCCAAGCGCTGGGACCCCCCCCGCAATCTCCTGAACGGGTCCCAGCTGTCTGCCGGAAGTGGCCGTTTCGACCCTGCAGAAAGCCGCGGCTGACACACCCCCTCCATGTATCTCTATGGGATACAACTTATTTTGCATTTATAACACGAAGAAGCAATACGGCTACATTCACACCTGCATTGTAGGCTCTGCTTTGCTTCCACTGCAGATTCCACCAAAAGTTGCAGCACGCTGAGACAATTTTTTTTTCTTTTCCGGCAAAATGATGGGAAAAAAAAACTTGACAGACCCCATTTTAGTTAATGGGATCTTTGTGGACGCCATTGGTGTTTTTGTTTTCCTGCCGACACAGGTGTGAAGGGAACTTATCCTGTCATCCCCCTTCCTAACCTATGATGTGAGTAGAACCTCATTTACAGAGACAGAATGAATGTTAATTTTGTTTATTGTTATCTTTTTTTTTTTTTTTTAGTTGATGAGTAAAGGAAATTCTGTCTTTGAGTGCTGAAGTGCATCAGCCAATACCCAGCTGTTCACAGTGTAAGGAAAGAAGGAGCGGAGAGAAAGATGAAAGAGAGAACAGATTGCAGGAGATAAACACCAGGTGAAGAAAAACCCGGGAGAATAAAAATGAGATAAAATTACAGGGAATCGGAAGAGAAAGAGAGAGAGAAAAAAAAAACTCGAAACCACACGGAATAGAACATCGGAGCAGGTGCAGCCAAACAGAACTAAGATGACAGTTTGTCTTGTTCATCAGCAAAGTATTGTTATTCTATTTCCCAGCTACGGTCCTGTGAAAGAAGTGTTCAGAGATCTACAGAGACTATTTGTTTAACTCCTTGAGGCAGTGTCCTAACCATGGTGCCTCCAGCTGTTGCAAAACTACAGCTTCTAGCATGCCCGGACAGCTAGGGGCACCATGATTAGGATGCATCAGCTAGGGGCACCATGATTAGGATGCATCAGCTAGGGGCACCCTGATTAGGAAGCACTGCCTTAAAGGACAACTGCAGCGCAATATACACTTATCCCCTATCTACAAGATAGGGGATAAGCATTTGATTGCGGGGGGTCCGACTGCTGGGACCCCCCGCAATCTCCCTAACGGGGCGCCGCCATTAGCGCTCATAGTGAGCTCTAAGGCACATAGCGTTCACCTAGAGGTCGACAGTGACGCCCCGTCTCCTCCCCGTCCCAATACAGTTCTATTGGGGGAGGCGGGGAGGCACGAACGCTTCCTTCCCGCCTCTCCCATAGAGATGTATGGAGGAGGCGTGCCGGCCGCAACGTCATGCTGCGGCTGGCCCGCCTCCTGCACGGGACAGCCGCGGCCCCGTACAGGAGATCACAGGCGGTCCCAGCGGTCGGACCCCCCACGATCAAACACTTATCCCCTATCCTGTGGATAGGCGATAAGTGTTAATCACGCTGCAGATCTCCTTTAGTATCCAACAAAATATTTTATTGAGACATAAGAAACAAGGTACATACTTCTCAATGTGCAATCCTGTACAGGATACCATCAAGTGTTACAACTGTACATATAAAAGGATGTACAGAAAATATAAACAGGGTATGAAAAACAAGGGGGGAGGGCATAGCTTACACCAATATAAAGGGGTATGAAGGGTACCATATTACCAAAGAGATCTCGTCATAGGACAAGCGTCCAAAATTATCACTGTCCACAGTATCCGTCTGGGCAAGGAGGACCCATGAGAGCACAGAAACATCCACACATATTACAAACGCAAATAGAATGACACATCTACAGTATGGGGGGAATCTAGCCATGGTTGCCAGATTTTGTAGAACAGGTCTAACCTATCTTCCTTCACCGTGGCCATTTTTTCTGATAGCATTGTGGAGTTGATCCTATCCACTACAGCAGAGAAGGAAAGCAGGGGAGACCGCCATCTGGAGGCAATATGAATTCTAGTGGCTAGTATTATAAATTGGGCCAATTTAAAAGGGGCATATCTAACATGTGATGGTCTATCCCCCAACAGACAAGTTGCGGGGTTCAGAGGCCAACGTATATGTAATATGGAGCGTATCACATCAACTACGGACCTCCAGAGGGCGGTAACCCTAAGATATTGCCACCAAATGTGACCCATTGTTCCTGGGACTAAACAACCCTTAAAGCATTCAGGGGAAACCGATGGATACATCGTGTGTAAGCGTGTAGGGACATAATAAGCGCGGTGCAGAAGTTTAACAGCTGTCTCGACCAAGGACACTTGCATGCTACCCCTTGTAATGTGTTCACAGCAGGAGTGCCATCTGGATATAGGGAGAGTGAAGTGCAATTCCGATTCCCATTGGGTCATGTAAGGGAGTTTTGTGTCAGGAGGGGGTCTTTTAGAGGAGGAATATATCCTGAACAATGTCCCCGGAAGCAGAGGCGTGTAGAGTGCTATGGCTTCATAGTTCGTAGTCGTCAAACCTGACAGTGACCCCACCATAGAGCTCAGAAAAAAAAAAAGACCTGGTTAACTCTAAAGCCCTCCGTTGGCGGAGGAACAAATCTATTGTTAAAGGAGGCTATGGACATGAGCCGCCGGCCAACCAAAAAGTCGTGTACCCTGAACAGTTTCTGCGAGTGCCACCACGCAAAACGCCAAACCAGGGGGGAAAGAAGGGTGAGGGAAAAGTGGAGTAGCGGGAGAAACAGAGGATTGAAGAGATAGCTTAAACCTGACCGATCTCCAAAGAAGGAGAGAGTATCGTGGGAGAAGAGCCACCAAGGGCAGGTAACGGGAGACAGAACCAGTCAACCACATTAAGGAGCACAAAGAATATGGGGCTACCAGGTCATTTGCAAGAGATACCCATCTAGGGTGCCCTGTCTTCGCATTACAAAGCAGCAATTGAGCCAACCAAGTGCGAAATAAGTGCGAAATAAGTAGAGAAGGCGAGGAAGGAGAACCATTTTAATAGAGTGGATACGACCCATCCAGGAGATGTGAGGTATATCCCATTTCCTCATGTCCTCACAAAGAGATTTGAATAGAGGGAGGTAATTTAGATTGTAAAGAGATGAAAGGGAAGCAGGAAGAGCTATCCCAAGGTAGGGAATAGATGAGGAAGCAGAAGGCAGATCGAAGTTGAGAGATATAAGTTTTTGGGTATGGAGTGGGGTTTGGCAATACAGTACCTCCGACTTAGACCGGTTTACTGTTAAACCAGAGACCCCCGCAAAGCGGTCTAGTAGGGAGAAGAGATGAGGAAGAGAAACCAATGGGGAAGTGAGAGTGAGTAGGAGATCATCTGCAAAAAGATTAGTAAGGTAAGAAGAGCTGGCTATCTGAACCCCCTTGATGTCCGGATGATCCCTTATGAGTATTGCAATTGGCTTCATTGCTAGCGCAAATAGTGCCAGGGAAAGGGGGCACCCCTAGCGTGTCCCTCTTTCAATACTGATGGGGGTGGGGGAAGGCGTAGGTAGTTTAAGGAAGGCTTTAGGGGAGGAGTATAGTGCACCTAAAGCCTGAAGAAAAGGGCCAGAGAAACCCATATGCTGAAGGACTCCAAACAGGTAAGACCAGGAAACAGAATTGAAAGCTTTTTCTATGTCGAGTCCCAGTAAAGTCAAAGTAGAGGAAGTGGTCTCTGCCCAATGAATGATGTTTAGAACTTTCCTAATGTTGTCAGGTGCCTGTCGACCGGGTATGAAGCCCACCTGCTCGTGATGTACTAAACCGGGGAGCAGGGAGTTCAAACAGCCAGCTAGGATAGATGTGAAGAGTTTAGTATCTAGATTAATGAGGGAAATAGGTCTGTAATTGGAGGGAAGTAGAGGATCCTTTTTGGGTTTAGGGATGACTACTATAGAAGCCTGAAGAAAATCAGAAGGCATTTCGGGAATATTTTGGGAATAGTCTGCGATAGCTGCTGAGAATATCCGCCAGACTTCTTCTTTTCCCTCACCGACATGTCGGCAGGAGGTATGAGGATAATCTGCTGCTTAGGAGCCCTATTGGGTGCTCAGTGAGGCTAATAGATCACGGCTGGTACGGAGCTCACATAGAGTGCATCCCCTTCAGTGAACTTAGCGCATGCGCCATCTGCAGATGTTCTTTAAAGGGGTACTCCGGTGGACAAATTGGCAGAAAGCTAAACAGATTTGTAACTTACTTCTATGTAAAAATCTTAATCCTTCCAGTACTTATAAGCTGCTGTATGCTCCAAAGGAAGTTCTTTTCTTTTTGAATTTCCAGTCTGACCACAGTTCTCTCTGCTGACACATCTGTCCATGTCAGGAATCGTCCAAAGTAGAAGCAAATCCCCATAGCAAACCTATCCTGCTCTGTACAGTTCCTGACATGGACAGAGAGCACTGTGGTCAGACAGAAAAGAAATTCAAAAAGAAAAGAACTTCCTCTGTAGTATACAGAAGCTGATAAGTACTGGAACGGTTAAGATTTTTAAATAGAAGTAATTTACAAATCTGTTTAACTTTCTGGCACCAGTTGATTTAAAAAAAAATGTTTTCCACCGTAGTACCCCTTTATCGGGGGTATTCCATTTTTTTTTATTTGACTGTGTTACAGAGGCTGTAAAGTTAGTGTAGTTCATAAAATTGTGTCTGAACCTGTGTTTGGAGGCTGATCTCAAAATTCTTAGGTGATTTTTGCCTCAATGTTAATTTTGTAGCAGCATACAAAATGAGTGTTGTCTCAGGCCTTTCCCAGGTTGCAGTGCGGCATGAGGGATTACATCACTAGTCAGGTGTTGAAAGGGAGCATGGCAGTGCTTCAATGGGTAGAGCGACTGCTAGGTGGGAGAGAGATCGTTCTCCACAGGATTGCAGGGAATTGTAGTTTCAGGAACAGCACGCATGGAAGGGGGCCTAGCTGTGCTGCAAGGCATGAGGTGGCTGCTGTGTGGAAGGAAAATAAGTCACCTCCCACCTAGAAACAAGGGATCCTGTCAATTGTAGTTGGAGGGAGGGCACATAAACAGGAAATAGCCAGTTCACACAAACTAAGACAACAGCTATATGGAGGACTTAGGACAAGTCCGTTTGCCACCAGCACAAACATAAATCCTTACCAAACATGTCCATTACTGTCGGGCAGGTAAGTACTAAAGTCACGTTATGTTGGATAACCCATTTAAGTGAACACATTACAGCTGCAATTACAGAAAGCTAGCCATACCCACCAGAAACTTGTTGGTCGAACCTGCCAAACTCACCAGGACTCTCCCTCAACAAATGCTGCTAAAGAAGAGAAGGATCAGGAATATTAAAGTACAGAATATGCTATAGATGGTGTACTGCACAAGCAAATGAACTGAGCAGTGACTAAAGCTGAAATGTATGTGGATATGTGCTAGTAGCCATCTTGGATTTTTGAGTTCTCACAGAGCAAGCAGACAGAGAGAGGACACAGAGGGATAGCCTGTGAGGGGTCCTAGTTCAAATAGTGCCTGCAGCAGCTGAGAAGAATTTGCTAGCACATTGAACAAGATCCAGTGCTGGTAGCAAGATTGATACTGTGAGCAGTAAAGAGAACTTGACTGACCTGAGAGCTGGACTGACCTGATTTACCGCCTGTGGTAGGGTTAGCCTGAAACCATTCCTCCCTGTCCCACAACAGAGCACCCTATATTCACATACCGATAAAAGACCTTGAGAATTGTTTGCAGACATTTTGAGAGTTTCAGACTACTCACTTTGGAGCAGTACTTTGTATAGGCCCCATCTATTCAATGTGCACCAACTGAAGGTACCCATTAGCTACTAGGGTGGGCCACAGGTGTGCTTCGGAGTGCGTGAAACCTATATTCACATTGCATTTGTCTAATTTTGTGCCACCAGTGATCAGATTAGCAATCGGAACCACCGCATTGCAGCAGATCAATATTGAACACAGCATCTGATGGGCAAATGATAAACATCAGCGCGGTCGCTGATGTCTGCCATTACCGACAGGACTCTGGCTGCTGATAGCAGCCAGGACCTGTCATGCATGAAGCAAACACCATCTAGTGCTCGCTTCATATTGTATATAGGAAGTAAAAGGGGTTATCCAGGAATATAAAAACAGAGCAACTTACTATCAAAAATCGCTCCCCGTCTGTCTCCCGGTTGGGTGTGGTTCTGCCGCTCAGTTCCATTGAAGAGAATGGAGACAAGTTGTAATACCACACCCAACCTGGAGACAGACGTGGAGCTGTTTTTGAAACAAATTAGCTCTGTCTTTCTATTCCTGGATAACCCCTTTAAGTCCCATCGCATAAGGACGTACATTTACATCCATTGTTCTAAAGGGTTTAATGAATAGGCCCTTTGGTCGCACTGTTCTTTAGGCAAACCACTTGCAAAACTGACCAACCATTAACAATCACACGGAAAATTTGCCAAACAGCATTTCCTTACAGTTTCCATCTGTACTAAAGCCACATCTCATCTTCCCTGCTTCTATATCCATAAAATCCTACCATAACTGATCTAAACTGAGTGAAAATAGGTGACGTACTAAGACATGAGAATGACACTGTGCAAAGGGAGAAAAATATTTATGAAAATTATTAATTAGCTATAATTAAAATAAATTGCAAAGTCGTATTCATTGCCACAAGATTTTCATAAACATGTCTCAATTTACAGTATTTGCATTTTTTTAAAGGACATGATATGACTTCTAGTGCACTTACTTGATTAATCTGCCTGCTGAACATCAGGAATGGTGACGGTTAATAGAAGCGGATGTACTCTGGTATTAGTGTACCTGTCATATCACAGAAAAAGATAATGCTTCTATATGTTACTTACTGGGTCATGCAGATGCTTTACATGTATTTTTTTTATGTATCTGGCTTACAAATCCCTCTTTTCTGCTGCTCACTCATTCTGACATCCACTGCTCAGGAAGGGGTGTGTCTGAAGCAAGCACTGATCCCACCCTCACTCACTATGCATTCACTCCCCCCTCCCCCCCCCCCCCCCCCCGAGTCTGCTGTGCTGTGCTGGGTCTCTTCATCTGATCACTGCAGGCTGCTCGCTATCCCCTCCTTACAGTGCCAAAATAATACTTGGGATCCCGAAGAAAAAGTGATTCATTATGATCCTATTTTTACAAAAATGGAAATATCAATTTAAAGGGGTACTCCAGTGGAAACATTTTTTTCAACCACCTGTAGCTAGAAAGTTAAACCGTTTTTTAAAATTATTTCTATTAAAAAATCTTCCAGCACTTATCAGCTGCTGTATGCTCCAGAGGAAGTTGTGTAGGTCTTTTCTGTCTGACATCAGTGCGCTCTGCTGACACCTCTGTCCATGTCAAGAAACTGTCCGGCGCAAGAGAGGTTTGCTATGGGGATTTGCTCCTACTCTGGATAGTTCCAGACAAGGACAGAGGTGTCAGCAGAGAGCACTGTGGTCAGACTGAAAGGAACTATACAACTTCTTCTGTAGTATACAGCAGCTCAAATCCACCACATTTTTTTGTGGAAACCTTAGTAATATATGAAAATGTCGGGGGCATGCCTTCCTTTTCTTTTCCACTCTGGCACAGATTCTGGTGCACAACCCAACTAAACATGTTGGGTTTACAATAGTAAATCAGAGCCATTGTATACGCTGCAGATTTTATGCTTAATTCTACTATTTGTTGATACTGAACTACACAGCCTATTTTTTTTTACACTTTTTAGTCCCCACATGAGTCTTTAATAAGTGCCTTATGTATTGCAATCGATGCCTTATGTATTGCATTTGTCTATGCGATTGGCACTCTTCTAGTTTTGCCTGCCTTGAAGAGGCTGTGAACTGCAGTGACAACTGGACCACTAGACCGCCAATGACACACAACTGTTAAGCTGCCACAGTCGCTATTGGTTGGGGCATCTAAGTAGTTAAATGACTGGCATTGGAGTTTTGTCGAGCAGAAACAAAATGACGGAGATAACTTTCCTGAATTTGATTCACCCTCTCTACTTGACCGTTGGACTGAGGGTGGTAGGCAGAGGAGAAGTCCAGATTGATGTTAAGACGGGAACAGAGAGCTCGCCAGAATTTGGAAATGAATTGCACTCCTCCAGCGAAAAATATGTAGAAGAAAATATTTCGCCAGTTGTGGAGCAGATGGAAGACCTGGAAATGGAATGAAATAAGCCATCTTGGAGAACCGATCAACCACCACCCAGATGACTGTATTATTGCAAGAAGGTGGCAAATCGGTAATAAAGTCTATGGCTATGTAAGACCAGGGAGTTTCAGGAACAGGCAACGGCTGTAAGAGTCCAGCAGGTATCTGCCGAGGAGTTTTGTCATGGACACAGGTGACACAGGAATGGACAAAGTCGGTGACATTGCGTTCAAGGTGTGGCCACCAATAATGCCGGGAGATGAGTTGAATAGTCTTCTGTGTTCCAGGGTGACCAGCCAGCAGAGAAGAATGTCACCAATTCAAGACTTTACGTTTCAATTTAACCGGCACAAAAGATTTCCCTGGTGGAACTTGCTGAAGATTGTCAGGGGCTGCAGAAATCCATCCCTCCAGAGGAATAATATGCCTAGGCATGGGATCCACTCCTACGACATCGGAGGACCTGGAAAGGGCATCGGTTTTGATGTTTTTTGTCAGCATAGAGAAAATGAATGAAGAAATTTAATCTGGAAAAGAAAAAAAAACATCTTGCCTGATTCAATCGCTAAGCAGACTGGAGGTATAGGATATTCTTATGGTCTGAGTAGATGCTGACTGGATGAGGAGACCCTTCTAACAAATGTCACCACTCTTCCAAGGCAAGCTTAATAGCAAGTTCTTGATCTCGAATGGTGTAGTTCCTCTCAGCAGGCGAGAAAGTCTTAGAAAAGAAGCCACAGGTTACAGTCTTGCCCTTGGAGTTTTTCTGGGTAAGAATGGCACCGGCTCCTACGGATGAAGCATCTACCTGTAAAGCTAGAGTAGAGCAGGTGTCGGAAGATGTCTTTCACAAATTCTTGAAAGACAGCAGGAGCATTACAGAGACCAAAAGGCATCACAAGATACTGAAATTGTCCATCTCAGTTAGACATGTGCAATTTGTTTCGCACAAATGTTAATTTATCCGAATTTTACCGTTTTCATGCGTTCGGATTGACCCGAAAACAGGAAAACATATTTGGAACATTTCCAAATAACCACGATAATACAAACATCAGATTAACAAATACATTTGTAAAATAACGAATGCATTTGTAAGATAATGAATGCATTTGTTAACCGTAAAACAAAAGTAAATAATTAATTCCATTTTTTCAATTGGTCCTTGGGAGGTCATATGATCGGAGTTCATTGTTACATGATAACTTTTAGCCAATTAGCTTATTCATAGTCGACCCCTACTGTATCACAGACAGTGAGGTTGTTTAATTAGTTGTGAGGTAGTCCTGTGAGAGTTTGCCTGGTGTTACTGGAGTGTGGAGTCACTGGATTTGCAGAAATGGACAGTTTACCTGAGGAAAACTCGGCTTCTGGCACAGAGAAAACTGCAAAACAAGCTAAGGTAACACCTGCTATTTTTTTGAGAGGATCAGCAAGGCCTGCGTTAGAAATAAGCATTAAAATGAATAACAAAATCGTCCGAAAACGAAAGTGAAACGAATGATATATATAACGAATAGATTCGAAATAATGAATGCATCCGCAGCCGAACAGTTTCCGAATAGAACCGAAAAAAATATATACAAATGCATCCGAAAACAGAATAAAACTAATTACTGTATTTCGAAGGTTTAACAGAACCAAAAAAAAAATTATCGGAAAAAAAACTAAACGAAACGAAAATTTTGGTCATGCACAATCTTGGGTATTAAATGCCATTTTCCATTCATCTCCATCGCAAATATGAATTAGATTATATGCTCCATGCAAATCTAACTTGGAGAAGATTTTGGCACCCCCATGACCATCAAAAAGTTCAGAGATCAGAGGTAGGGGATAGCGATTTTTGATTGTGATCTTATTAAGACCCCTGTAGTCAATACAAGGATGGAGAGAACCATCCTTCTTCCCGACAAAGAAGAATCCAGCTCCGGCAGGTGAGGAAGATTTTCGCATCCATACTACGGTTTTAGGTCCAGTCACAAAACCGGACATGGGTAAAAAATGAGCCGACCGGAGTCACCGTTTGACTCCGGTTGGCTCATTAAAGTAAATGGATTTCAGCGCCGGTCCGGCTGGGGTACTGGAGCACGCGTTTTTTTCCCTGCCCCAGCCGAATCCGGCAACCGTAGGCTGAAAACGAGGTGTGAATGCAGCCTTAGTAAGCCGAGTCAAAGGAAGACAATGTTTATGGACCAAGGAGGCATCAATGAAGTCGATAGAGATGAGCGAATCGAAGCTGTTGAACACGAATTTCATGAAATATTCGATTCGCAATGAATGTGAATATCGCCGTGATTGTAGTGTGCGAATCGCTTCATTAAACTCCATTTACTGCGGTCAAGCCTCCAGGACATCTAAAATGGCGGATCCACATGTCAGTACATGGGGCAAGGAGCACTGGGAAGGCGGGAAGGCAAGGCGGGATGACCCTGAATCACATGCAGTATGCAGTCTATCAGCAGCCACTCACCCCTGTGATGTATTCGTCAGCCATTTTGCAGCTCGTCATATCATTTATTACACTGCATACAGATAGGACGGACATCACTGTGTGTGTGTTACACAGAAAAGCTAATTCCAGCAGCGTTTCACATCCTAGTCACTGAAAATGATTTTTTACTGCAGCCATTAACCTCCCAGTCACTTTCTTCAGCACTGTATTACAGAGAGGGGCAGATAGCTGTGTGTTGTCTCATACACTTCAACAAGCTGTCTCAACTTCATAAACCTTAGCAGAGGAGGCAGGAATAATTTTTCAGCACAATTCTGTGTCTTTGTGTATTCATGTTGCTGCCTGCTCCTGTCTGTGTCATTCAGCAACTACATGGTTTAGGACATTACATATATATATTTATGGTAGCACTAGGTACCATACATCTTCAATGGAAATTTCAAAATTCATCTTTTATTCTCAGAGATTGTGAGGGCCAATTGTCTCCTCATCAGCCCACAACTCCTGGCTGTGCCATTCAGCCACCATATGGTCTCCTCCTACTGATGCCACCTCCAGGCTCTGTTATTGTGCTGCCATGTGACATGTGACTCCTTGTTAGATTTGGCCCTTTGTACCCACACGACGGGGCCCGGGACACTAAAACTTGGGAGTTAAAAGTTCTATTTCAAAATCCTAAATTTCAATATCTTAAATGCTTTTGCCAACTCCAGGCTGTGCCATTCAGACACTATATGGTCTTCTCATGCTTCACCCACCTCCAGGCTGTGTCATTCAGCCACTATATGGTCTCCATATATTGACTGGGTATTGTAGGAAACATGTGGGTATCCTTGAGTTACTCTCCCAGCATTATTGCCAAGTTGATACCAGACCAGTAATAAAATGAATACTGCCAAGGACTAGCAGAAACAGGGAAATGTGGATACTGACCACCGGCTGTTGAAATTGACTGACTATCCCAGGTGGTAGATTTACCATTTTGAAGTTCCTCAGTTCCAGTAGGTTTTAAGTCGTTCATTCTTTGTTTTGGTTCTTCAGTTGCAGAATTAAGTTGTATCATTGTCACGATGCCGGCTGGCAGGAGGTGGATCCTCTGTGCCAGAGAGGGATTGGCGTGGACCGTGCTAGTGGACCGGTTCTAAGTCACTACTGGTTTTCACCAGAGCCCGCCGCAAAGCGGGATGGTCTTGCTGCGGCGGTAGTGACCAGGTCGTATCCACTAGCAACGGCTCAACCTCTCTGACTGCTGAAGATAGGCGCGGTACAAGGGAGTAGACAGAAGCAAGGTCGGATGTAGCAGAAGGTCGGGGCAGGCAGCAAGGATCGTAGTCAGGGGCAACGGCAGGAGGTCTGGAACACAGGCTAGGAACACACAAGGAATCGCTTTCACTGGCACAATGGCAACAAGATCCGGCGAGGGAGTGCAGGGTAAGTGAGGTATACATAGGGAGTGCACAGGTGAACACACTAATTAGAACCACTTGCGCCAATCAGCGGCGCAGTGGCCCTTTAAATCGCAGAGACCCGGCGCGCGCGCGCCCTAGGGAGCGGGGCCGCGCGCGCCGGGACAGGACCGACGGAGAGCGAGTCAGGTACGGGAGCCGGGGTGCGCATCGCGAGCGGGCGCCACCCGCATCGCGAATCGCATCCCGGCTGGAGGCGGTATCGCAGAGCACCGGGTCAGTGGATCTGACCGGAGTGCTGCAGTAGCGAGAGTGTAGCGAGCGCTCCGGGGAGGAGCGGGGACCCGGAGCGCTCGGCGTAACAGTACCCCCCCTTGGGTCTCCCCCTCTTCTTAGAGCCTGAGAACCTGAGGAGCAGACTTTTGTCTAGGATATTGTCCTCAGGTTCCCAGGATCTCTCTTCAGGACCACAACCCTCCCAATCGACCCAAAAAAAAGTTTTCCCTCTGACCTTCTTGGAGGCCAGTATCTCCTTTACGGAGAAGATGTCCGAGGAGCCGGAAACAGGAGTGGGAGAAACAAGTTTGGGAGAGAAACGGTTGATGATGAGTGGTTTAAGAAGAGAAACGTGAAAGGCATTAGGAATACGAAGAGAAGGAGGAAGAAGAAGTTTGTAAGAGACAGGATTTATCTGGCACAAAATTTTGAAAGGACCAAGATAGCGTGGTCCCAATTTGTAGCTAGGGACACGGAAGCGGACATATTTAGCGGAGAGCCATACCTTGTCTCCAGGAGAAAAAATGGGGGGAGCTCTTCTTTTCTTATCAGCAAACTTCTTCATGCGTGATGAAGCCTGTAAGAGAGAATTTTGGGTCTCTTTCCATATGGTGGAAAGATCACGAGATATTTCATCCACAGCGGGCAAACCAGAGGGCAAGGGAGTAGGGAGGGGGGGAAGAGGGTGACGGCCGTACACCACGAAAAATGGGGATTTGAAGGAAGATTCAGAGACTCTGAAGTTATACGAGAATTCGGCCCATGGTAGAAGATCTGCCCAGTCATCCTGGCGGGAGGAAACAAAATGCCGTAAATAATCACCCAGGACCTGGTTAATTCTTTCTACTTGCCCATTGGATTGAGGATGATAGGCAGAAGAAAAGTTTAATTTAATCTTGAGTTGTTTACAGAGAGCCCTCCAGAATTTTTACACGAATTGGACGCCTCTGTCCGAGACGATCTGCGTGGGCAACCCGTGAAGACGAAAAATGTGTACAAAAAATTGTTTTTTTGAGGCGCTGAAGGGAGACCAGGAAGAGGGATGAAATGTGCCATCTTGGAGAATCGATCAACGACCACCCAAACAACAGTGTTGCCACGGGATGGGGGTAAGTCTGTAATAAAGTCCATACCAATCAGAGACCAAGGCTGTTCGGGGACAGGCAGAGGATGAAGAAGACCAGCGGGCTTCTGGCGAGGAGTCTTATCCCGGGCACAGACAGTGCAGGCTCGCACAAAATCCACAACATCCGTCTCCAGAGTCGGCCACCAATAGAAACGAGAGATGAGTTGCACGGATTTCTTGATGCCCGCATGACCTGCGAGATGGGAGGAGTGACCCCATTTGAGGATTCCGAGGCGTTGGCGTGGAGAGACGAAGGTCTTCCCTGGAGGAGTTTGCCTGATGGAGGCTGGAGAAGTGGAGATCAGGCAGTCAGGAGGAATGATGTGTTGCGGAGAGAGCTCTACTTCCGAGGCATCCGAGGAACGAGAGAGAGCATCGGCCCTAATGTTCTTATCGGCAGGCCGAAAGTGAATTTCAAAATTAAATCGGGCAAAGAACAGAGACCACCTGGCCTGGCGAGGATTCAGCCGTTGGGCAGACTGGAGATAGGAGAGGTTCTTGTGATCGGTGTAAATAATAACTGGAAATCTTGATCCCTCCAGCAGATGCCTCCATTCCTCAAGTGCTAATTTAATGGCTAGTAGCTCTCGATCCCCGATGGAGTAGTTCCTCTCCGCCGGAGAGAAGGTCCTAGAAAAAAAACCACAAGTAACAGCATGCCCGGAAGAATTTTTTTGTAGAAGGACCGCTCCAGCTCCTACTGAGGAGGCATCAACCTCCAATAGGAAGGGTTTAGATGGGTCCGGTCTGGAGAGCACGGGAGCCGAAGAAAAGGCAGACTTGAGCTGTTTAAAGGCGTCTTCCGCTTGAGGAGGCCATGACTTAGGATTGGCATTCTTTTTGGTTAAAGCCACGATAGGAGCCACAATGGTAGAAAAATGTGGAATAAATTGTCTGTAATAATTGGCGAACCCCAAAAAACATTGGATAGCACGGAGTCCGGAGGGGCGTGGCCAATCTAAGACGGCAGAGAGTTTGTCTGGATCCATTTGTAGTCCCTGGCCAGAGACCAAGTATCCTAGGAAAGGAAGAGATTGACATTCAAACAGACATTTCTCCATTTTGGCATAAAGTTGATTGTCACGAAGTCTCTGAAGAACCATGCGGACATGCTGGCGGTGTTCTTCTAGGTTGGCAGAAAAAATCAGGATATCGTCCAGATACACAACAACACAGGAATATAAGAGATCACGAAAAATTTCATTAACAAAGTCTTGGAAGACGGCAGGGGCGTTGCACAGGCCAAAGGGCATGACCAGATACTCAAAGTGTCCATCTCTAGTGTTAAATGCCGTTTTCCATTCATCCCCCTCTCTGATGCGGATGAGATTATAAGCACCTCTTAAGTCCAGTTTGGTAAAGATGTGGGCACCTTGGAGGCGATCAAAGAGTTCAGAGATGAGAGGTAGGGGGTAGCGGTTCTTTACCGTGATTTTATTAAGACCGCGGTAGTCAATGCAAGGACGTAGGGAGCCATCTTTTTTGGACACAAAGAAAAATCCGGCTCCGGCAGGAGAGGAGGATTTGCGGATAAAGCCCTTTTTTAAATTTTCCTGGATGTACTCAGACATAGCAAGAGTCTCTGGGGCAGAGAGAGGATAAATTCTGCCCCGGGGTGGAGTAGTGCCCGGGAGGAGGTCAATAGGACAGTCATAAGGCCTGTGAGGAGGTAGAGTCTCAGCTTGTTTTTTGCAAAAAACATCCGCAAAGTCCATATAGGCCTTAGGGAGATCGGTTACAGGGGGAACCACAGGGTCACGGCAAGGAGAACTGGGAACCGGTTTAAGGCAGTCCTTGAAACAAGAGGAACCCCAACTCTTGATCTCCCCAGTGGACCAATCCAGGGTTGGGGAATGGTGTTGAAGCCAGGGTAGTCCGAGGAGAATTTCGGAAGTGCAATTGGGGAGGACCAAAAACTCAATTTTCTCGTGATGAGGTCCGATGTACATTAGGAGGGGCTCCGTGCGAAAACGTATGGTACAGTCCAATCTTTCATTGTTAACACAATTGATGTAGAGGGGTCTGGCGAGACTGGTCACCGGGATGTTGAACCTGTTGATGAGAGAGGCCAAAATAAAATTTCCTGCAGATCCGGAATCCAAGAAGGCCATAGTAGAGAAGGAGAAGGTAGAGGCAGATATCCGCACAGGCACAGTAAGGCGTGGAGAAGCAGAGTTGACATCAAGGACTGTCTCACTTTTGTGCGGAGTCTGCGTGCGTCTTTCCAGGCGGGGAGGACGGATAGGACAATCCTTCAGGAAGTGTTCGGTACCGGCACAGTACAGGCAGAGATTCTCCATGCGGCGTCGTGTCCTCTCTTGAGGTGTCAGGCGAGACCGGTCGACCTGCATAGCCTCCACGGCGGGAGGCACAGGAACGGATTGCAGGGGACCAGAGGAGAGAGGAGCCGGGGAGAAAAAACGCCTCGTGCGAACAAAGTCCATATCCTGGCGGAGCTCCTGACGCCTTTCGGAAAAACGCATGTCAATGCGAGTGGCTAGATGAATGAGTTCATGTAGGTTAGCAGGGATTTCTCGTGCGGCCAGAACATCTTTAATGTTGCTGGATAGGCCTTTTTTAAAGGTCGCGCAGAGGGCCTCATTATTCCAGGATAGTTCAGAAGCAAGAGTACGGAATTGTACGGCGTACTCGCCAACGGAAGAATTACCCTGGACCAGGTTCAACAGGGCAGTCTCAGCAGAAGAGGCTCGGGCAGATTCCTCAAAGACACTTCGAATTTCCGAGAAGAAGGAGTGTACAGAGGCAGTGACGGGGTCATTGCGGTCCCAGAGCGGTGTGGCCCATGACAGAGCTTTTCCAGACAGAAGGCTGACTACGAAAGCCACCTTAGACCTTTCAGTAGGAAACTGGTCCGACATCATCTCCAAGTGCAGGGAACATTGAGAAAGAAAGCCACGGCAAAATTTAGAGTCCCCATCAAATTTATCCGGCAAGGATAGTCGTAGGCCTGCAGCGGCCACTCGCTGCGAAGGAGGTGCAGGAGCTGGCGGAGGAGATGATTGCTGAAGCTGTGGTAGTAGCTGCTGTAGCATCACGGTCAGTTGAGACAGCTGGTGGCCTTGTTGCGCTATCTGTTGTGATTGCTGGGCGACCACCGTGGTGAGGTCGGCGACAACTGGCAGAGGGACTTCAGCGGGATCCATGGCCGGATCTACTGTCACGATGCCGGCTGGCAGGAGGTGGATCCTCTGTGCCAGAGAGGGATTGGCGTGGACCGTGCTAGTGGACCGGTTCTAAGTCACTACTGGTTTTCACCAGAGCCCGCCGCAAAGCGGGATGGTCTTGCTGCGGCGGTAGTGACCAGGTCGTATCCACTAGCAACGGCTCAACCTCTCTGACTGCTGAACATAGGCGCGGTACAAGGGAGTAGACAGAAGCAAGGTCGGACGTAGCAGAAGGTCGGGGCAGGCAGCAAGGATCGTAGTCAGGGGCAACGGCAGGAGGTCTGGAACACAGGCTAGGAACACACAAGGAAACGCTTTCACTGGCACAATGGCAACAAGATCCGGCGAGGGAGTGCAGGGGAAGTGAGGTATACATAGGGAGTGCACAGGTGAACACACTAATTAGAACCACTTGCGCCAATCAGCGGCGCAGTGGCCCTTTAAATCGCAGAGACCCGGCGCGCGCGCGCCCTAGGGAGCGGGGCCGCGCGCGCCGGGACAGGACCGACGGAGAGCGAGTCAGGTACGGGAGCCGGTGTGCGCATCGCGAGCGGGCGCCACCCGCATCGCGAATCGCATCCCGGCTGGAGGCGGTATCGCAGCGCACCGGGTCAGTGGATCTGACCGGAGCGCTGCAGTAGCGAGAGTGTAGCGAGCGCTCCGGGGAGGAGCGGGGACCCGGAGCGCTCGGCGTAACAATCATGTTTTTCTGTTCCTCTGATGAGCTAATGTCACTGGAACACACAATACTCATATTGTCATCTAATGAAGGATCCTTTTCTTCAGAGAACGTATGTATCATTTTATTATTTTGAATGTAAGGTGGTATTCTGACAATTTCTGATTATAAAGGAATTTTGGAATCTGGGACAGAGGTAAAAATAAGTATTTTTAAGCGTGCTGTAGCACATTGTTCTGCACGCGTTAGTGCATACCACATACCTACTGTTACGATTCGGCAGGCTGGATGTGGATTCTCTGTGTCAGCGAGGGATTGGCGTGGACCGTGTGGGTGGACCGGTTCTAAGTTGCTACTGGTTTTCACCAGAGCCCGCCGCAAAGCGGGATGGTCTTGCTGCGGCGGTAGCAACCAGGTCGTATCCACCGGCAACGGCTCAACCTCGCTGACTGCTGAGAAGGCGTGGGACAGAAGGACTAGGCAGAGGCAAGGTCAGACGTAGCAGAAGGTCGGGGCAGGCGACAAGGTTCGTAGTCAATGTGGATAGCAGAAGATCTGGAACACAGGCTTTGGACAACACTAAACGCTTTCACTGGCACAAGGCAACAAGATCCGGCAAGGAAGTGCAGGGGAAGTGAGGTAATATAGACAGGGAGCAGGTGGAAGCTAATTAGGCAGATTGGGCCAGGCACCAATCATTGGTGCACTGGCCCTTTAAATCTTAGAGAGCTGGCGCGCGCGCGCCCTAGAGAGCGGAGCCGCGCGCGCCAGAACATGACAGCCGGGGACCGGGACGGATAAGTGAATTGGGATGCGATTCGCGAGCGGGCGCGTCCCGCTATGCGAATCGCATCCCCGCCGGCAATGTCAGTGCAGTGCTCCCGGTCAGACCCACTGACCGGGAGCACTCCACTGACATTGCCGGCGGGGATGCGATTCGCATAGCGGGACGCGCCCGCTCGCGAATCGCATCCCAATTCACTTATCCGTCCCGGTCCCCGGCTGTCATGTTCTGGCGCGCGCGGCGCTGTAGAGAGAGACGCCGCGAGCGCTCCGGGGAGGATCAGGGACCCGGAGCGTTCGGCGTAACACCTACATGTAAGTAGTGTACTATTTTGTACCTGCTACTCTGTTTTAAGCGTAGTGAAGAATATTGTACTCCCCTGATATATGCAATAAGTATGTCAGGCAGAGTAGTGCCAGGACATGCACAGTGGAGTGGCAGAGGCATAAATTCATCAGGCGCAGGCAGAGGTAGCAGCAGAGTAGGGGTGTGTGGCAGCCGGAGTCGCAGCGAGAGGTCTGAGCTTCCGGTGTCAGATGGCAGTCGTGTCTTGACCAGCAACCCAGCAGCCATGATTGATCGGTTCACTTGGTCATCCACTTCACCTCAAGTGACATCCTACACCCCCAGTCAACAGTCCGTGGGTTCTTCAGACTCAACCCTCACTTGGCATGGCCCTCATGCTTCTGCTGCCACCTCAAGGCTCTCTCATTGTGCTGCTCTACGGTCTCTTCATGCTAATGCTACCTCCTCCATGCTCTATCATTGTGCCACCATATGGTCTCCTCATGCTAATGCTGCCACCTCCAAGCTCTCTAATTGTGCTGCTTTATGGTCTCCTCATGTTGATGCTACCACCTTTACGCTCTGTCATTGTGCCACCACATGGTCTCCTCATGCTAATGCTACCACCTCCAGGCAATGTCATTGTGCCGCCATATGGTCTCCTCTTGCTGATGCTGCAACTTCCAGGCTCTCTAATTGTGCTGCTCTATGGTCTCATCATGCTGATGCTACCACCTGCAGGCTCTCTCATTGTGCTGCCATGGATACTGCAAAACATTATTAAGGTGCTGGTCCCCAGTTTCAGAAATTCTTCTGCATTAGGATCACTTTCAGGACTCCTGATGCTGCTGCTGCCACCTCCAGACTGTCTCATTCAGCCACTATATGGTATCACCATGTTTATGGTAGCACTAGGTACTGTCACGATGCCGGCTGGCAGGAGGTGGATCCTCTGTGCCAGAGAGGGATGGCGAGGACCGTGCTAGTGGACCGGTTCTAAGTCACTACTGGTTTTCACCAGAGCCCGCCGCAAAGCGGGATGGTCTTGCTGCGGCGGTAGTGACCAGGTCGTATCCACTAGCAACGGCTCACCTCTCTGGCTGCTGAAGATAGGCGCGGTACAAGGGAGTAGACAGAAGCAAGGTCGGACGTAGCAGAAGGTCGGGGCAGGCAGCAAGGATCGTAGTCAGGGGCAACGGCAGGAGGTCTGGAACACAGGCTAGGAACACACAAGGAAACGCTTTCACTGGCACGATGGCAACAAGATCCGGCAAGGAAGTGCAGGGGAAGTGAGGTGATATAGGGAAGTGCACAGGTGATCAGACTAATTGGAACCACTGCGCCAATCAGCGGCGCAGTGGCCCTTTAAATCGCAAAGACCCGGCGCGCGCGCGCCCTAAGGAGCGGGGCCGCGCGCGCCGGGACAGGACCGACGGGGAGCGAGTCAGGTACGGGAGCCGGGGTGCGCATCGCGAGCGGGCGCTACCCGCATCGCGAATCGCATCCCGGCTGGAGGCGGTATCGCAGCGCCCCGGGTCAGTGGATCTGACCGGAGCGCTGCAGTGAGGAGAGTGTAGCGAGCGCTCCGGGGAGGAGCGGGGACCCGGAGCGCTCGGCGTAACAGTACCCCCCCCCTTGGGTCTCCCCCTCTTCTTAGAGCCTGAGAACCTGAGGAGCAGACTTTTGTCTAGGATATTGTCCTCAGGTTCCCAGGATCTCTCTTCTGGACCACAACCCTCCCAATCCACTAAAAAAAAGGTTTTCCCTCTGACCTTTTTGGATGCCAGAATTTCTTTGACGGAGAAGATGTCCGAGGAGCCGGAAACAGGAGTGGGAGGAACAGATTTGGGAGAGAAACGGTTGATGATAAGTGGTTTAAGAAGAGAAACGTGAAAGGCATTAGGAATACGAAGAGAAGGAGGAAGAAGAAGTTTGTAAGAGACAGGATTAATCTGGCACAAAATTTTGAAAGGACCAAGATAGCGTGGTCCCAACTTGTAGCTAGGGACACGGAAGCGGACATATTTAGCGGAGAGCCATACCTTGTCTCCAGGGGAAAAAATGGGAGGAGCTCTTCTTTTCTTATCCGCGAACTTCTTCATGCGTGATGAAGCCTGTAAGAGAGAATTTTGGGTCTCTCTCCATATGATGGAGAGGTCACGAGAAATTTCATCCACAGCGGGCAGACCAGAGGGCAACGGGGTAGGGAGGGGGGGGAAGAGGGTGACGGCCGTACACCACGAAAAATGGGGATTTGGAGGAAGATTCAGAGACTCTGAAGTTATACGAGAATTCGGCCCATGGAAGAAGATCTGCCCAGTCATCCTGGCGGGAGGAAACAAAATGTCGTAAATAATCACCCAAGACCTGGTTAACTCTTTCTACTTGTCCATTGGATTGAGGATGATATGCAGAAGAAAAATTTAATTTAATCTTGAGTTGTTTACAGAGAGCCCTCCAGAATTTAGACACGAATTGGACGCCTCTATCCGAGACGATCTGCGTAGGCAACCCGTGAAGACGAAAAATGTGTACAAAAAATTGTTTAGCCAACTGAGGCGCTGAAGGAAGACCAGGAAGAGGGATGAAATGTGCCATTTTGGAGAATCGATCAACGACCACCCAAATAACAGTGTTGCCACGGGAAGGGGGTAAATCAGTAATAAAATCCATACCAATCAGAGACCAAGGCTGTTCGGGGACAGGCAGAGGATGAAGAAAACCAGCGGGCTTCTGGCGAGGAGTCTTATCCCGGGCACAGATAGTGCAGGCTCGCACAAAGTCCACAACATCCGTCTCCAGAGTCGGCCACCAATAGAAGCGAGAGATGAGTTGCACAGATTTCTTGATGCCTGCATGACCTGCGAGATGGGAGGAGTGACCCCATTTGAGGATTCCGAGGCGTTGGCGTGGAGAAACAAAGGTCTTTCCTGGAGGAGTTTGCCTGATGGAGGCTGGAGAAGTGGAAATCAGGCAGTCAGGAGGAATGATGTGTTGCGGAGAGAGTTCAACTTCAGAAGCATCCGAGGAACGAGAGAGAGCATCGGCCCTAATGTTCTTATCGGCAGGCCGAAAGTGAATTTCAAAATTAAATCGGGCAAAGAACAGAGACCACCTGGCCTGGCGAGGATTCAGCCGTTGGGCAGACTGGAGGTAGGAGAGGTTCTTGTGATCGGTGTAAATAATAACTGGAAATCTTGATCCCTCCAGCAGATGCCTCCATTCCTCAAGTGCTAATTTAATGGCTAGAAGCTCTTGATCCCCGATGGAGTAGTTCCTCTCCGCCGGAGAGAAGGTCCTAGAAAAAAAACCACAAGTAACAGCATGCCCGGAAGAATTTTTCTGTAGAAGGACAGCTCCAGCTCCCACTGAGGAGGCATCAACCTCCAATAGGAAGGGTTTGGAAGGGTCAGGTCTGGAGAGCACGGGAGCCGAAGAAAAGGCAGACTTGAGCCGTTTAAAGGCGTCTTCCGCTTGAGGAGGCCAAGACTTGGGATCGGCATTTTTTTTTGGTTAAAGCCACGATAGGAGCCACAACGGTAGAAAAATGTGGAATAAATTGCCTGTAATAATTGGCGAACCCCAAAAAGCGTTGAATAGCACGGAGTCCGGAGGGGCGTGGCCAATCTAAGACGGCAGAGAGTTTGTCTGGATCCATTTGTAGTCCCTGGCCAGAGACCAAGTATCCTAGGAAAGGAAGAGATTGGCATTCAAACAGACATTTCTCTATTTTGGCATAGAGTTGATTGTCACGAAGTCTCTGAAGAACCAAACGGACTTGCTGGCGGTGTTCTTCTAGATTGGCAGAAAAAATCAGGATATCGTCCAGATATACAACAACACAGGAGTATAAAAGATCACGAAAAATTTCATTAACAAAGTCTTGGAAGACGGCAGGGGCGTTGCACAGGCCAAAGGGCATGACCAGATACTCAAAGTGTCCATCTCTGGTGTTAAATGCCGTTTTCCACTCATCCCCCTCTCTGATGCGGATGAGATTATAAGCACCTCTTAAGTCCAGTTTGGTAAAGATGTGGGCACCTTGGAGGCGATCAAAGAGTTCAGAGATGAGGGGTAGGGGGTAGCGGTTCTTTACCGTGATTTTATTAAGACCGCGGTAGTCAATGCAAGGACGTAGGGAGCCATCTTTTTTGGACACAAAGAAAAATCCGGCTCCGGCAGGAGAGGAGGATTTACGGATAAAGCCCTTTTTTAAATTTTCCTGGACGTATTCAGACATGGCAAGAGTCTCTGGGGCGGATAGAGGATAAATTCTGCCCCGGGGTGGAGTAGTGCCCGGGAGGAGGTCGATAGGACAATCATAAGGCCTGTGAGGAGGTAGAGTCTCAGCTTGTTTTTTGCAAAAAACATCCGCAAAGTCCATATAGGCCTTAGGGAGACCGGTCACAGGAGGAACCACAGAGTCACGGCAAGGGTTACTGGGAACCGGTTTTAGGCAGTCCTTGGAACAAGAGGGCCCCCAACTCTTGATCTCCCCAGTGGACCAATCCAGGGTTGGGGAATGAAGTTGAAGCCAGGGAAGTCCAAGGAGAATTTCAGAAGTGCAATTGGGGAGGACCAAAAGTTCAATCCTCTCGTGGTGAGATCCGATGCACATTAGGCTCCGTGCGGAAACGTATGGTACAGTCCAATCTTTCATTGTTTACACAATTGATGTAGAGGGGTCTGGCGAGACTGGTCACTGGGATGTTGAACCTGTTGACGAGAGAGGCCAAAATAAAATTTCCTGCAGATCCGGAGTCCAAGAAGGCCATAGTAGAGAAGGAGAAGGCAGAGGCAGACATCCGCACAGGCACAGTAAGACGTGGAGAAGCAGAGTAGACATCAAGGACTGTCTCACCTTTGTGCGGAGTCAGCGTACGTCTTTCCAGGCGGGGAGGACGGATAGGACAATCCTTCAGGAAGTGTTCGGTACTAGCACAGTACAGGCAGAGGTTCTCCATGCGGCGTCGTGTCCTCTCTTGAGGTGTCAGGCGAGACCGGTCGACCTGCATAGCCTCCACGGCGGGAGGCACAGGAACGGATTGCAGGGGACCAGAGGAGAGAGGAGCCGAGGAGAAGAAACGCCTCGTGCGAACAGAGTCCATATCCTGGCGGAGCTCCTGACGCCTTTCGGAAAAACGCATGTCAATGCGAGTGGCTAGGTGAATGAGTTCATGTAGATTAGCAGGGATTTCTCGTGCGGCCAGAACATCTTTAATGTTGCTGGATAGGCCTTTTTTAAAGGTCGCGCAGAGGGCCTCATTATTCCAGGATAATTCTGAAGCAAGAGTACGGAATTGTACGGCATACTCGCCAACGGAAGAATTACCCTGGACCAGGTTCAACAGGACAGTCTCAGCAGAAGAGGCTCGGGCAGGTTCCTCAAAGACACTTCGGATTTCCGAGAAGAAGGAGTGTACAGAGGCAGTGACGGGGTCATTGCGGTCTCAGAGCGGTGTGGCCCAAGACAGGGCTTTTCCAGACAGAAGGCTGACTACGAAAGCCACCTTAGACCTTTCAGTGGGAAACTGGTCCGACATCATCTCCAAGTGCAGGGAGCATTGGGAAAGAAAGCCACGGCAAAACTTAGAGTCCCCATCAAATTTATCCGGCAAGGATAGGCGTAAACCAGAAGCGGCCACTCGCTGCGGAGGAGGTGCAGGAGCTGGCGGAGGAGATGATTGCTGAAGCTGTGGTAGTAACTGCTGTAGCATAACGGTCAGTTGAGACAGCTGTTGGCCTTGTTGCGCTATCTGTTGTGACTGCTGGGCGACCACCGTGGTGAGGTCAGCGACAACTGGCAGAGGAACTTCAGCGGGATCCACGGCCGGATCTACTGTCACGATGCCGGCTGGCTGGAGGTGGATCCTCTGTGCCAGAGAGGGATGGCGAGGACCGTGCTAGTGGACCGGTTCTAAGTCACTACTGGTTTTCACCAGAGCCCGCCGCAAAGCGGGATGGTCTTGCTGCGGCGGTAGTGACCAGGTCGTATCCACTAGCAACGGCTCACCTCTCTGGCTGCTGAAGATAGGCGCGGTACAAGGGAGTAGACAGAAGCAAGGTCGGACGTAGCAGAAGGTCGGGGCAGGCAGCAAGGATCGTAGTCAGGGGCAACGGCAGGAGGTCTGGAACACAGGCTAGGAACACACAAGGAAACGCTTTCACTGGCACGATGGCAACAAGATCCGGCAAGGAAGTGCAGGGGAAGTGAGGTGATATAGGGAAGTGCACAGGTGATCAGACTAATTGGAACCACTGCGCCAATCAGCGGCGCAGTGGCCCTTTAAATCGCAAAGACCCGGCGCGCGCGCGCCCTAAGGAGCGGGGCCGCGCGCGCCGGGACAGGACCGACGGGGAGCGAGTCAGGTACGGGAGCCGGGGTGCGCATCGCGAGCGGGCGCTACCCGCATCGCGAATCGCATCCCGGCTGGAGGCGGTATCGCAGCGCCCCGGGTCAGTGGATCTGACCGGAGCGCTGCAGTGAGGAGAGTGTAGCGAGCGCTCCGGGGAGGAGCGGGGACCCGGAGCGCTCGGCGTAACAGGTACCATATATCTTCAATGGAAATTTCAAAATTCATCTTTTATTGTTAGAGATTATGAGGCCCTATTGTCTCCTCATCTTCCGCCAACCCCAGGCTATACCATTAAGACACTATATGGTCTCCTCATGCTTCCGCCACCTCCAGGCTGTGCCTTTCAGCCACTATATGGTCTCTTCATGCTGCAACAAACTCCAGGCTGTGCCATTCAGCCACTATATGGTTTCCTCATGCTTCAGTTACCTCCAGGCTGTGCCATTCAGACACTATATGGTCTCTTCATGCTGCCACAAACTACAGGCTGTGCCCTTCAGCCACTATATGGTCTCCTCATGCTTCAGCCAAACCCAGGCTGTGCCATTCAAACACTATATGGTCTCCTTATGCTTCAGCCAAATCCAGGCTGTGCTATTCAGACACTATACAGTCTCCCTATGCTGCCACAAACTCCAGGCAGTCATTCAGCCACTATATGATCTCCTCATACTGATGCCACCTCCAGGCTCTGTCATTGTGCTGCCATGTGACATGTGACTCCTTGTTAGATTTGGTCCTTTGTACCCACATGCCGGGGCCCGGGACACTAAAACTTGGGAATTAAAATTTCAATTTCTAAATCCTCAATTTCAATTTAAAAATCTTAAGTTTCAATGGTCTCCTAATGCTTCCGCCAACTCCAGGCTGTGCCATTCAGACACTATATGGTCTCCTCAAGCTTCAGCCAACTCCAGGCTTTGTCATTCAGCCAATTTATGGTTTACTGATGCTGCTGGGCCACAATCTTAGGGATTGTGAAACCCTAGTGTCTACTCATGCTGCTGCAAACTCCAGGCTGTGCCATTCAGACACTATATGGTCTCTTCAGGTTTCAGCCAACTCTAGGCTGTGTCATTCAGCCAATATATGGTTTACTGATGCTGCTGGGCCTGGGCCTAAACATTTTTTATGGCAGCACTAGCTACCCAAAATCTTCAATTTAAATATCAAAATTAATCTTTTAATTTTGGGGATTGTGAAGCCCTAGTTTCTACTCATTGCTGCTGCCAACTGCAGGCTGTGCCATTGAGACACTATATGGTCTCCTCATGCTGCCAACACCTCCACGCTGTGTCATTCAGCCACTATAGTCTCCTCATACTGATGCCACCTCCAAGCTCTGTCATTGTGCTGCTCTGCAGCAGTGTCATTCTGAATAACAGTATTATTTCACTACCCCAGCACACTCCATGGAGGAGATTTATCAAAACCTGTGCAAAGGAAAAGTTGCCCAGTTGCCAATAGCAACCAATCAGATCCCTTCTTTCATTTTTAACAAGGCCTCTGGAAAATGAAAGAAGGGATCTGATTGGTTGCTATGGGCAACTGGGCAACCTTTCCTTTGCACAGGTTTTGATAAATCTCCCCCCAAATGCTTTTTAGAACAAAGAAAAGTGTTCTACACCCCTATTGAAGCTCTGTGTAGTCCAGAAATAGCAGTTTTTAACATAGATTCGCTGTGGATAAATTTGAAGCGAACCGAATTGTTTTGAAAAATTCGGGGAATCGGCTGCATCAGATTTTTTCACTCATCTCTAGAAGTCGCCAGCAGAACCAGAGTCCAAAAATGCAAAAGCGAAGAATGAAGACTTGGCAGAAGCATAGACTTGAACAGAAATGATCAAACGAGGAGAGGTATTCACACCTAGGGACGCCTCTCCCATGTGTCCTAGGTGCGAGTGTTTCCTGCAAGCTGTGGTCGTAAAGAACAGTCTTTGAGAAAGTGCTCCGGACTGGCACAATATAAGCACAAGTTCTCAATTCGTCGTCGGGATCTTTCCAGCTGCGTTAAGCGAGAACAGTCCACTTGCATAGCCTCTTCGGCAAGAGGCAATAAAGACTTTAGAGGTGGACGTTGGAACACGGGTGCCAAACGAGGAAATCGTCATGTTCGGGTAGGTTCTCTTTCCATAAGAAGTTCTTCTTGCCTCTCAGCAAAATGCATATGAACACGGGAGGCTAAAAAGATAAGTTCACAAAAGGGTAGATGGAGGATCTTGTGCAGCGAGAGCATCCTTAATTTTATTGGACAGTCCTTTTTTAAATGTAGCACACAAGGCCTCGTCGTTCCAAGCCAGTTCAGAGACAATAGTGCGGAATTGAACCGGGTAATCGCCAATGGAGGAATTCCCTTGGCAGAGGTTCAGAAGATGAGGCTCATGCAAGTTCTTCAAATAAACTGCTGAATTCTGCAAGGAAGGCCAACAGGTTAGAGGTAACTGGATCATTACGATCCCAGAGAGAAGTAGCCCAGGTCAAGGCTTTTGCGGACAATAAACTGACCACAAACGCCACTTTAACTCATTTCGTCGGCAACTGATCAGCCATGAACTCCAAATGCATTGACCACTGAGCCAGGAAGTCTCTACACATCTTAGCATCTCCCTCATACTTCGTGGGTAAAGGTAAACCAAGTTTGGATCCGGTAGGAGCTGCTGGTGCAGGTGAAGAAATAGGAGCAGGTTGCGGCTGCTGCGGCTGTAGTTGTTGCTGTGCGTCAAGAAGCTGATGCATTACAGAATACAGTTGGTTTAGTTGTTGCGTCTGACTGGCTAACTGCTGCGACTGTAGAGTCACAACGGAGTAAAGATCCGAAACTTCAGGCAGAGGTACCTCAGCGGGATCCATGGCCGGATCTTAGTGTAAGACTCACGGCAGTAGGCTGGAACAGAGACGGTAGTAGTGTATCCACTGGACCTGTGTGGCAGATGAAGTGGGCCGTGCCAGGGAGCAGAGTTCTAAGGTGCCACTGGTTTTCACCAGAGCCCGCCACAGAACGGGATGGGCTTGTAGTGGCAGGCGGCACCCAGGTCTCTACACCTGGCACAACTCGACCACACAGACGGCTGAGAAGGTTCAAGGCTCAGGAGGGATACAAAATTTAATGGAAATGTAAAGTGTATGTTTACAAATGCCAGAAGCCTAGCAAATAAAATGGGAGAGCTTGAGGCCTTGATACTGGAGGAACATATTGATATAGCTGGGGTCACTGAGACATGGCTGGACTCCTCGCATGACTGGGCTGTTAATCTGCAGGGGTTTACATTGTTTCGCAAGGATAGATTGAACAGAAAAGGTGGTGGAGTCTGTCTGTATGTAAGAAGTGGTATGAAAGTCAGTGTGAATGATGCCATAGTGTGTGATGATTCTGAGGATGTGGAATCATTGTGGGTAGAATTACAAAAGGAGGAAAATATTGAAAAAATAGTATTTGGTGTAATCTACAGACCCCCTAATATCACTGAAGAGATAGAAGGTCGGCTGTATAAACAAATAGAGAAGGTCGCCCGGGCAGATACAGTGGTAATAATGGGAGATTTTAACTATCCAGATATAGATTGGGGCCGGGGGCTGGCTAAAACTACAAAGGGGAGAAAATTCCTAAATTTTTTGCAGGATAATTTTATGGGCCAGTTTGTGGAGGACCCAACAAGAAGTGATGCCTTGTTGGATCTGATCATTTCCAACAACGCAGAGCTGGTTGGTAATGTAACTTTGCGGGAAAACCTTGGTAATAGCGACCACAATATAGTTACTTTTGACTTAAAATGTAGAAAACAAAGACAGACGGGGAAGGCAAAAACATAACTTTAAAAAGGCAAATTTCCCTGGGCTGAGATCTGCACTACAGGACATAGACTGGGGAGAGGTGTTCTCAAATACTGATACAGAAGGTAAATGGGACATCTTTAAATCAACTCTAAATAACTATACAGCTAAATATATACCAAAGGGGAACAAATATAAACGATTAAAACTAAATCCTACATGGCTGACAAATGATGTTAAAAGAGCAATAAACAACAAAAAAATTGCCTTCCAAAAATTCAAATCTGATGGGTCAGCTATAACATTTAAACAGTACAAGGAGCTTAATAAAATCTGTAAAAATGTAATAAAAACAGCAAAAATTAAAAATGAGAGACAGGTGGCCAAAGAAAGCAAAACTAATCCTAACTATTTTTTTAGATATATAAATACAAAAAAACCAAGGACAGAGCATGTAGGACCCCTTAATAATGATAATGGGGAGGTTGTTACGGGCGATCAAGAGAAGGCGGAGCTACTGAATGGGTTCTTTAGTTCTGTATACACTATGGAAAAAGGAGCTGACATTGGCCAGGTCAGTGCTAGTAACACATCATGTAATGTACTGAACTGGCTTAATGTAGAGATGGTACAAGGTAAGTTAAGTAAAGTAAATGTAAGCAAATCTCCAGGGCCGGATAAACTACACCCCAGAGTTCTTAGAGAGGTAAGTTCAGTAATATCTGTACCCTTGTTCATGATATTTAGAGATTCTCTGGTGTCTGGTATTGTGCCAAGGGACTGGCGCAAGGCTAATGTGGTACCAATCTTCAAGAAAGGCTCTAGGTCTTCGCCAGGCAATTATAGACCGATAAGTCTAACGTGCATTGTGGGTAAATTGTTTGAAGGATTTATAAGGGATTACATACAGGAATACATAGGGGATAATAGTATTATAAGTGATAGCCAGCATGGGTTTACTAAGGATAGAAGTTGTCATACCAATCTAATTTGCTTTTATGAAGAGGTGAGTAGAAGCCTTGACAGAGGAATGGCTGTGGATATAGAGGAGGGCTGTGTATATAGAGTGGGGCTCTGTATATAGAGGAATGGCTGTGGATATAGTGTTTCTGGATTTTGCTAAAGCGTTTGATACTGTCCCTCACAGACGTCTGACAGGTAAGTTAAGGTCTTTGGGCTTGGAAACTTTAGTTTGTAACTGGATTGAACACTGGCTCATGGATCGTACCCAGAGAGTGGTGGTCAATGATTCGTACTCTGATTGGTCCCCGGTAATTAGTGGTGTACCCCAAGGTTCAGTACTGGGCCCGCTGTTGTTTAATATATTTATCAATGATATAGAGGATGGTATTAACAGCTCTGTTTCTATCTTTGCAGATGACACCAAGCTTTGTAGCACGGTACAGTCTATAGAGGATGTGTATAGGTTACAAGATGACTTGGATAGACTAAGTGTCTGGGCATCCACTTGGCAAATGAGGTTCAATGTGGATAAATGTAAAGTTATGCATCTGGGTACTAATAACATGCATGCATCGTATGTCTTAGGGGGGGATTAAACTGGCAGAGTCACTGGTAGAGAAGGATCTGGGTGTACTTGTAGATCACAGACTACAGAATAGCATGCAATGTCAGGCTGCTGCTTCCAAAGCCGGCAGGATAATGTCATGTATAAAAAGAGGCATGGACTCAAGGGACAGGGACATAATACTCCCCCTTTATAAAGCATTGGTACGGCCTCACCTGGAATATGCTGTTCAGTTTTGGTCCCTGTTCATAAAAAGGACACTGCGGAGTTGGAAAGGGTGCAGAGACACGCGACTAAACTAATATGGGGCATGGAACATCTTAGCTATGAGGAGCGATTAAAGGAGTTACAATTGTTTAGTCTTGAGAAGAGACGTTTAAGGGGGGATATGATAAAGGTATATAAGTATATAAATGGCCCATACAAAAAATATGGAGAAAAACTGTTCAAGGTTAACCCCCCCCCCCCCCAAAGGACAAGGGGGCACTCCCTCCGTCTGGAGAAGAAAAGGTTTAGTCTAAAGGGGCGACACGCCTTCTTTACCGTGAGGACTGTGAATTTATGGAAAGGTCTACCTCAGGAACTGGTCACAGCAGGAACAATTAACAGCTTTAAAACAGGGTTAGATACATTCCTGGAACAAAATAACATTAATGCTTATGCAGAATTATAAAACTACATCCCTTTCCCTTATCCCCTTACACCCTTCACTTCAATTACCTGGTTGGACTTGATGGACGTATGTCTTTTTTCAACCATACTAACTATGTAACTCATGGTCTAGATAGCAGTAGGTAAGGGCAGGCAGCACAGGAGAGTTGTCCAGAACGTAGCAGGAGGTCAATAAGCACGCGGCAGAGGAGCAGGGTCAGGTCACAGAACAAAGGGTCTAGAATACGTATTAGCAGGAATACAGAAAGGCTTTCTCTAAGGCACTAGGGCAAAAAAGTTCCGGCAGTGAGTGGGGGGAGGTGCAGAAACTTAAAAGGAAGGTGCAGGTGCAAGTACTAATTAAGGGAGCACTGGCCCTTTAAATTTTAGAGCACCGTTGTGCGCCCCGGCAATGCGAGGAGAGGAGATTGTGCGTCCCGCAATGCGAATCCCAGCCCCTCCAGCAGATGCAGATATGGGTGGAGAGTGCTCAACCGTAACAACTGTGCTTTAAAGGTATGCGATGGTCAGTCTGCAAATGAGGCTGTTAAGAAACAGTTAGTTAGAATCAGTTAGTTAGAGGAATCAATAGTTAGCGCTGGACAAACAGGATTTATTTTGGGTTTATGCCAGCTTGTGAAGGCTATATTTATTTTGTTTCTGAAAATTAAAGACAGGAGAAACCCTGTTTGAACATTAACGATGATTCTGTCTCTGACTACTATCTTGATGCTATTTGACTAGTTCAATGGAGCTAATCTCCCACAGCTTTTGTAATGTGCTTGTATTTTTTATTGCATTGTGCTCTACCTACTATTAACTTTTATCTTTCTATGGAAGCTTTCCTTCTAATTATTTATATATTTATAAATTGGTAAATTTCTAAATTCATATAAACAGAGTTAATTCCTTCTCTCTTTTCTCCTGTACCCTGCTTACTATATTCCCCACCCCGATTGGGTTTTATTTAATTTATATTACATACATTTTTGTTGTGTTTAGCTCAGCGCCTTGATGTTCCTGGAAATGTTTATCTCACTTTAAAAAAGAGAATTGATTAAAAGAAGTATTTGCCTTTCTTCCCTGACTGAGACTCTTTGTTTGAAAGTAACAATGGTGAGTATGTTTATAAACTATGTTCTATTATGCTGCTATGTCAGATTGGTCTGTATGTCTTTATACACTGTATTATGATGATAATTGTACAATGGGATAGACACAAAAGTTATCTGTCCTTTATATAAAACATGCTTTTATGTCCGCTAGGGGTCTAATGTATTAACTTATTAGGCCAATCCACACACACGTCTTAATTTAGTGCCTGCCTGTGTAACACTGACTGGGAAAGCTAAGTACATCAAAGCACAAATGGTGGAGAAAAGTCACAAATTTTGGCAAAGGCCTGTATTAAAGGAGTCCTCCGGGGAACATTGCTGCGGCTGGTGAGCCAGCCATCACTTACGCTCGTCCAGAAAGGTGGGGGCCGGAGCCTACCATTGACGGGTAAGTAGTCAGGCCTAGTACAGGAGAGCATGGTGGTCACATCGGTCAGACCCCCCATGATCAGACACTAATCACCTATCCTGTGACTTGGAGATAAGTGCCTAATAAGTTCCATTTCCCGGAGTAACCCTTTTAAGCAAAAAATTTGCTACAGTAGATCCTCTGTTGGATCAGAGCAGACTGGTTACCCTTCACGCATCATTGAGTCTTGGTGGCTCATGAATCTACCGCTGGTTCACCAGTAGCCCTTCTTTAAACCACTTTTGGTATGTACTAACCACTAAACACTACATAGTATTCGACAAGACTGGTCATTTTGCAGATGTTCTGACCCAATTGTCTAGACATCACAATTTGGCCCTGCTTTCAACATCAAGACCTGACTGGTCCCTTTTTGCCAAATATATCCCACCTTGGCCAGGCACCATTGTCACCAGTTAATCCATGTTATTTATTTCACCTTGTTTTATGTCTGATCTGTGTAAACACATACATACACAAAACATACACAATACATGCACATATACACACAATACATACACACACACTGTGACGATCCGTCTTGGGGATTAGCTCTGGGATCGTCCTTGACCACGCCACAGGATGCGTTTCTTCTCAATAAACCAGCAAACAAACGCTTATAATGCAAATCTGGCACCTTGCCAGTTTTATTAGACAGGTTGCAGGGAAAGAAACAAACAAAAAAGCAGGAACAAAACAAAATCCTAGACCGTCTGGTCACTGACTTAACAGATCAGCTTGTCCTGACTAACAACCGCTGAGCTTCCCTCAGTCGGTTAAACATATGTCCCCTGCAACCTTCTACTCACAATTCATGGCAGTCTCTTTGAGCCTCTCATAGCTCGGGCTGTGTACTCCTCAGCAGGCTCTGTCTCTTCCCTACAGCCCACATGCTGTCTCCTAGGAAGAGCCCCAACTATTCTGTCTCTTCCTTTTAAAACACACACTTTCCCTTCCTGATACCTCATTAATCAGGCCACAGGTGGAGCATTCTGCAGAGATAGCAAGGGAAATACACCCTTTCCTTTCCACACTGCCACATATCCCCCCCCTCTGCTCAGACCACCGGGAAGGAGCACTTGTATTCAAAAGGCAGAGTCCAACTGCCTTTCCTTTTCCTTGAACAGCTACGTCCAACAGGTTTTGAGGCAATTGGCTTCCTTCATCAGCAGATTTTATCTGCACCACTTCAATGGTGCACCCTTCTTTCATTCGCACTTTCATCAGCCACCGAGCACAAGACTTTTGGTCACCTTTGACAAATTCCTTGTAAAAAGCTCCATTCATGTCATACCTTTCCAACACCAGGTTCTTCATCTTGGTCTGTGCAGTGCTCTGGACACTAGGTGCGGACAAGGCAGATGCTCTTCTTCTGTCTTCTTCTGTCACTGGTATGGCCATTGCACGAACTTTGCTGGTGGCCAACCGAGCCTGTATCACCCATTTGCAGGTCTTCTAAGTCATCCTCCACAATTTCAGGAGGCTTCCCTTTAATGCACCTGTCCATCTTCTCCTTGAGACGGACTCTTCTCCAAATTCTGCTTCTGCGGACTTTCTTCCAGTGTTTTCTAATCCAGTGCCTCTCAGGGTTTCCACCACGACCCAGTCTTCTATCACAGTGACCTCTTTTTAAGGACTCTGCTTTCTTATTAGCCCTTTCTTTAGGGACACCGACTTTCACAGGCTCATTTTTAGGCTAAGAACTCTTGGCGCCTTTAGCCAGTTTTTCACCTGCACCTTCAGATGTGTCACTGACTTTACTTGCAGCTTCTGCAGTTATCTCTGGTTTAACTTCTACCTCAGAGAACTTCTCTGCCTCAGAATTTTCACCATGCAATGTCAATAGCTCTGCAGCTTCAGAGGACTTCCCATATGGTTTCACCTCAGTCTCAGCTTCAGAGGACCTTTCATATGGCTTCTTCTCATGGTCTTCAGACTCTACTGTTTCTTGCGTCCATTGTTCAGACTCCGCCTTTTTTAGAGAAAGCATCCCTGTCTCCAGTAGCTTTTGCCCCACAAGCAGTTTTTCTTCTTTTACACGGACGGCTGTGGCTTTGGCCTCAGTTTCCATCTGAGACACTTAACCTCTCGTTAGCCAGTTCTACTATAGCTTGGTCACGACTTTCTTTTAGGACCTTCATGTCCCCTTCCAGCTTTAAACATTTCTGCTGCTCACTCTTGAGCTTAGCAGAGTTCTTCTTCTCACTTTCCAGCAATTCTGTCAAGTTTTTGACAGTATCCTCCAGGGACAGCAGTTGTTCTCTCATCTGCTCATTGTCTTTATTCAGTTGCGCCATCTTGGACACTTTCTGCTCATAGACTTTTAGCTGAGCCTCTTGTTCAGAGAGCTGAGTACCCAGTGAATCCAAGGCAGCTGCGCGAGACTTAATATGCGTTTCGTTCTGCGCCTCCAGGCTCTGCACCTTATGAGCCATTACCACTTTCTCCTTCTCCAACTCTTCCATGGCTACCAACCTAGCCTTGTGATCACTTTGTAGAGCCAGATATGCCCCACACAGGACATTCACTTCTTCATCCTTGAATGAGATCTGCTTGGCCAGAATCTCCAATTCTCTCTCCTTGCTGGTCATAAGACCCTGGGAGCGGGACAGTTCATCCTGCAGAGCCGCCAACTCACTTTTGTGGCGCTCCATATCTTTCTGCAGCTGAAGCGTCGCTTCCTGCTCTTTATTCAAGTCTGCAAGCGTTTTTTCTTTCTCCTCTGTCAGGTGATGAACTACTTCTTCCTTTTGAGACAATTTAGCTGAAACCATCTGTAAGGTTTCTTCAAGGTTCTGGATCTGCTCCCTTTTTTTACCAAGACCAGCGCGTTTTTTCCGAGATCTCTTACTTACAGCGGTCTCCTTACTCTCGCTGCTGGACCTTGTGACATTCTCTTGTCCTCTGACAGTCACCTGTGCTTGGCCTGTCTCTTCCTTCAAGCCAACTCATTCAGACTCTTTTCCACCTTTAGGAGTAGTCTCCCCCTTTTCAAGGGTCTTGGTCACTTGGGCTTCAGGGTAGTTCCTGGACAGTCTCTCTGGACTGTCTCTCTGCTCACTGGCAGACTTCTCTTTCAATTCAACACTGTCTCTCTGCTGCCCAGCAGAAAGGTCTAGGGCTCCTGGGTCTGCAACAACATCTGGTCCAGTGGTTCGACCTTCCTGGTCACGATCCATCTCTGGTCCAGACATCACATCTCCTTCACTCAGGACTCTGTCTGTGACAGTAAGCGCAGCACCCAGCTCCACATGTACTCTCTTCAGTACTTCTGCATTATCCACAGACATCTCTGTAGCTTCTTTTCCAGTCACCTCTTCCAGATGACCGCGCAACTCTAGCCCCAACTTGGGCTCATCTTCAGATGGCAGATGGAACCCATGTTCCTGTACCTGATCCGTTTCTGGTTTCACTGAAGATTTTGTTTCAGTCAGAGGCACACTTGTCACTTGAGTCGCTGGATCCTCTTGGACTTGACTCATGGTCTGGTCTTCAGCTCCCCCAGCAGTCTGGCAGACCCCTATCTGACCTACATCTAGTGACTGCTGACACTCCCCGTCCTCAGCCTCTGCTGAGTAACTCTCCTCTAGTGTGTGATGCAAGTCAAGTGTTGTGGGCCTATCAGGTGTACCTGCTCTAGTTACCCGACAGTCTTCCCATAATTGCTGAAAAAATTGAAAATCCGTCCCCAGTACTACATCATACTCCAAGGAGGGCTCTATTGCAACCTTGTGATCTATAGTACCATAGGGAGTAGAAATACACACATTAACCATTTTACAACCCCAAATACCAGCCTGCATAGACACTATAGCGGGGTCTGGCTTTCTCCTGCTGGACTTTACCAGACTTATTACACATCTAGGGTCTAACAAAACTGTCATCTTTTTACCTTCTATTTCCAGCTCACACAGGTTTTCTTTTGTCCTGTCAGAGGTGGCAGCAGTTCTCTTTACATCTGAACACATCAACATAAGTTTTTCAACAAAAACATTATCAGATTGCACATGTTCAAAATTTACAGGACAGTTCATAGCACTAGGACCTAACTCAGGCAAAGTGTGTTTTGTTACATTTTCTCCCAGTCCTGCATTTAACATTTTCTGTTCACCAGATTTTTTCAATCCGATCTGCACAGTGTGAATAGTCCCATCAGTCTCCATGAGGGGTTCTCCACCCTCACATGATTTTGCAACTGGACATAGGTTGGTACCACCTTGAACACTGTTCACACAGTCAACTAGGGAAACACCACCCTCCGACTCAGCCTTTTTATGCACAGTCCCATCATTTTTATGCACAGTCTCATAGTCACTAAACATGTCCCCCATAACCCCTGGAACAGTCTTACCAGAATCTCTTGCCGTCCAGTCAGTTGAGGGCTGGTGCTGGACACCTCTCACCAGCTTCTCTGCTGCAGAACATCGCTCCACTTGCTCTTTAAGTAGCTCTGCAACCTTAAACCCAGCATCACTGTTAGGCTGCAGTGCACACTGTAGTCTTGCAGCTTGGCTTACTCCCACTTTAGTCAGGATCTCTGTCTTGACTTTCTCATAGTCCCGTAATATCTTTGGATCCAGTTCACAATGAACTTTTTGGGCATCTCCTCCAATGAATCCAAACACCAAGTTTCCCCCGTGTGTCTTGGGCCATGCCTCATGTGTAGCAATCCTTTCAAACTCTGCAAAGCTTGCTTCCTCTTGCGCTGCAGCAGTCTGCAACAAAGCACTTATCAGGACATCCATCTTGCAACACTTCAAACCTTGCAAACACAGTACAGTCCTCTGCCGAAATGTCAGCCACTTGCCAACAAAATTTTCCGTTGCCCCTAGCAACGCCTTTATACACAGTCTCAAAACGTAATCTGCACTCTGCAGGTGGCCCGTCCACCTGTCTCCTTACTTGAGAAAGAGCGCCCACTCGCTTGATGCGATCTGTTGCCCTTAGCAACAACATTACCACAGGCTCAGTCCTGCTCTTGGCAACAACTTCACTGCAACTCAACCACTGGTTGCTCCTAGCAACGTGTTTGCCCGCATCCTCCACCAAAATGTGACGATCCGTCTTGGGGATTAGCTCTGGGATCGTCCTTAACCACGCCACAGGATGCGTTTCTTCTCAATAAACCAGCAAACAAACGCTTATAATGCAAATCTGGCACCTTGCCAGTTTTATTAGACAGGTTGCAGGGAAAGAAACAAACAAAAAAGCAGGAACAAAACAAAATCCTAGACCGTCTGGTCACTGACTAAACAGATCAGCTTGTCCTGACTAACAACCGCTGAGCTTCCCTCAGTCGGTTAAACGGTTAAACATATGTCCCCTGCAACCTTCTACTCACAATTCATGGCAGTCTCTTTGAGCCTCTCATAGCTCGGGCTGTGTACTCCTCAGCAGGCTCTGTCTCTTCCCTACAGCCCACATGCTGTCTCCTAGGAAGAGCCCCAACTATTCTGTCTCTTTTCCTTTTAAAACACACACTTTCCCTTCCTGATACCTCATTAATCAGGCCACAGGTGGAGCATTCTGCAGAGATAGCAAGGGAAATACACCCTTTCCTTGCCACACTGCCACAATACATACATACATACACATACTTACATACACATACTTACACAATACATGCACATACATACATGCACATACATACATACATACATACACATACTTACACAATACATGCACATACAGAGGGCCAATAAAGTATTTAGTCAGCCACCAATTGTGCAAGTTCTCCCACTTAAAAAGATGAGAGAGGCTGTAATTTTCATCATATGTATACCTAAACTATGAGAGACATAATGAGAAAAAAAATTCATAAAATCATATTGTCTGATTTTTAAAGAATTTATTTGTAAATGATGGTGTAAAATAAGTATTTGGTCACCTACAAACACAAACAAGCAAGATTTCTGTCTCTCACTGACCTGAAACTTCTTAAGAGTCTCCTCTGTTCTCCATTCGTCACCTGTATTAATAGCACTTGTTTGAACGTGTTATCAGTATAAAAGACAAATGTCCACAACCTCAAACAGTCACACTCCAAACTCCACTATGGCCAAGACCAAAGAGCTGTCAAAGGACACCAGAAACAAAGCTGTAGACCTGCACTAGGCTGAGAAGACTGAATCTGCAAAAGGCAAGCAGCTTGGTGCGAAGAAATCAACTGTGGGAGCAATTATTATAAAATGTGGGGAACCTGCTGCTACCTAATGTGGGGAACCTGCTGCCTACCTAATGTGGGGAACCTGCTGCCTACCTAATGTGTGGAACCTGCTGCCTATCTAATGTGGGGAACCTGCTGCCTACCTAATGTGGGGAACCTGCTTCTACCTAATGTGGGGAACTGGCTACTACCTAATGTTGAGAACCTGCTACTACCTAATGTGGGGAACCTGCTACTACCTAATGTGGGGAACCTGCTGCCTACCTAATGTGGGGAACCTGCTGCCTACCTAATGTGGGGAACCTGCTGCCTACCTAATGTGGGGAACCCCAAGAAGTAGCACCCCCATCATCTGTCAGCTCATGCTATTACCACACACCCGGTAGGGGAAATGGGGTGTTGCTGGTGGAGGGTGTTGCTGGTGGATGATGAGGGGCGTATGATGAGGGCATTATATGTAATGGGCGCATACGGCCCAGCCTCACCCAGCTGCTACCTCCAGTGGCCCCCGGATAATTTGAGTTTGAGACCCCTGGTATAAAGGAAAGAATGAATGGGGCCATGTATTGTGAGATTTTGAGTGAAAACCTCCTTCCATCAGCAAGGGCATTAAAGATGAAATGTGGCTGGGTCTTTCAGCATGAAAATGATCCCAAACACACCACCCGGGCAACGAAGGAGTGGCTCCGTAAGAAGCATTTCAAGGTCCTGGAGTGGCCTAGCCAGTCTCCAGATCTCAACCCCATAGAAAACCTTTGGAGGGAGTTGAAAGTCTGTGTTTCCCTGGACATCCCCAAAACATCACTGCTCTAGAGGAGATCTGCATGGAGGAATGAGTCGAAACACCAGCAACAGTGTGTGAAAACCTTGTGAAGACTTACAGAAAACATTTGACCTCTGTCATTGCCAACAAAGGGTATATAACAAAGTATTGAGATGAACTTTTGTTATGGACCAAATACTTATTTTCCACCATAATTTGCAAATAAATTCTTTAAAAATCAGACAAAATAAACTGCTCAAAAAAAAAAAAAAAAAAAAGGGAACACTAAGATAACACATCCTAGATCTGAATGAATGAATTAATCGTATAAAATACTTTCGTTTTTACATAGCTGAATGTGCTGACAACAAAATTGCACAAAAATTATGAATGGAAATCAAATGTATCAACCCATGGAGGTCTGGATTTGGAGTCACACTCAAAATCAAAGTGGAAAACCACACTACAGGCTGATCTAATTTTGATGTAATGTCCTTTAAACAAATCGAAATGAGGCTCAGTAGTGTGTGTGGCCTCCATGTGCCCGTATGACCTCCCTACCATGCCTGGGCATGCTCCTGATGAGGTGGCGGATGGTCTCCTGAGGGATGTCCACCCAGATCTAGAATAAAGCATGGAGCGATGGTGGATGGAGCGAGACATGATGTCCCAGATGTGCTCAATCGGATTCAGGTCTGGGGAACGGGCGGACCAGTCCATAGCATCAATGCCTTCCTCTTGCAGGAACTGCTGACACACTCCAGCCACATGAGGTCTAGCATTGTATTGCATTATGAGGGACCCAGGGCCAACCGGACCAGCATATGGTCTCACAAGGGGTCTGAGGATCTCATCTCGGTACCTAATGGCAGTCAGGCTACCTCTGGCAAGCACATGGAGGGCTGTGCGGCCCCCCAAAGAAATTCCACCCCACACCATTACTGACCCACCGCCAAACCGGTCGTGCTGGAGGATGTTGCAGGCAGCAGAACATTCTCCACGGAGTCCCCAGTCACATCTGTCACATGTGCTCAGTATGAACCTGCTTTCATCTATGAAGAGCACAGGGAACCAGTGGCAAATTTGCCAATCTTGGTGTTCTCTGGCAAATGCCAAACGTCCTGCACGTGTTGGGCTGTAAGCACAACCCCCAACTGTGGACTTCGGCCCTCATACCACCCTCATGGAGTCAGTTACTGACTGCCCGCGGGTCGCATCCCGTTCTGCTCACCTGCCCCATCCTCCTTCCGTCCTGTCCCGGCGCGCGCGGCTCTCTAGGGCGTGCGCGTGCTGGCTCTCTGAAATTTAAAGGGCCAGTGCACCACTGATTGGTGCCTGGCCCAATCAAGTGCAATCACCTCCATTTCCTATATAAACCCACTTCCCCTTCCTGTCCTCGCCGGATCTTGTTGCCTAGGGCCCTGAGAAAGCGTTTCTGTGTTCCCTTGCCTGTGTATCCAGATCTTCTGCAGTTGCCCCTGACTACGAACCATACCGCCTGCCCTGACCTTCTGCTACGTCTGACCTCGCCTCTGTCTAGTCCTTGTGTACCGTGCCAGTCTCAGCTGCCAGAGAGGTCGAGTCGCTACTGAGGGACACGACCAGGTAGTTACCGCCGCAGCAAGTCCATTCCGCTTTGCGGTGGGCTCTGGTGAACACCAGTAACTACTTAGAACCGATCCCCCAGTACGACCCGCACCATCGCCTCTCTGGTCCAGAGGATCCACCTCCAGTGTCCTCACCAGCCGCCAGTCCGGATCCTGACAGTAGATCCGGCCATGGATTCCACTAAGGTGCATTGTTGCCCAGCAGTCCCAGCAGATCGCCCAACAAGGACAACAGCTGACGCAGTTTACCGCCATGCTCCAGCAGCTTCTGCCTGCCCAGCGTCAACCATCTCCTCCGCCAGTTCCAGCTTCTCCTCCACTCCGAGTTGCTGCAACTACCTCTAGAGTCCGCTTGTCTGTCCGGAGAAATTTGATGGGGACTCTAAGATGTGCCGGGGATCCCTGTCCCAATGTTCCCTGCACCTTGAAATGATGTCGGACCAGTTCCCCACAGAACGGTCGAAGGTGGCTTTCGTGGTCAGTTTGTTATCTGGAAAGGCCTTGTCCTGGGCCACACCGCTGTGGGACCGCAACGATCCTGCCACTGCTTCTGTCCAGTCCTTTTTATCCGAAGTACGCAGCGTCTTCGAGGAACCAGCCCGGGCCTCCTCTGCCGAGACGGCTCTTCTGAATCTCGTCCAAGGGAGCTCTTCAGTGGGCGAATATGCTATCCAGTTCCGCACCCTCGCCTTTGAGCTAGCTTGGAACAACGAGGCCCTCTGCGCGACCTTCAAGAAAGGTTTATCCAGCCACATCAAAGATGTTATGGCCGCACGAGAAATTCCTGCTACCTTGCCTGAACTCATCCAGTTGGCCACCCGCATTGACATGCGTTTCACGGAAAGACGCCAGGAGCTCCGCCAAGAAAAGGATCTTGTTCACACCAGGCGGTTTCCTCGTTCGGCACCCCTCTTCCAGAGTTCTCTGCAACCTACACCTGTGCCTCCTGCCGAGGAGGCTATGCAAGTGGACCGGTCCCGCCTGACCCAAGAAGAGAGGACTCGCCGCAGAAATGGAAATCTGTGCTTGTACTGTGCCAGTACTGAACATTTCCTCAAAGACTGCCCTATTTGCCCTCCGCGTCAGGGAAATGCACTCACCTTGTTAACGTGGGAGAGGCGTTACTAGGTGTGAATTTCTCCTCTCCACGCCTGACTATTCCAGTGCGGATTTCTCCATCCGCTAACTCCTCCTTCTCTGCGGTGGCCTTCCTGGACTCTGGTTCTGCAGGAAACTTTATTGAAGCCTTGTTCATCAACAGATTTAACATTCCAGTTATCCGTCTTATTAAACCCTTCTTTATCGCATCTGTAAACGGAGAGAATCTGGACTGCACCGTGCGTTGCCGCACAGAACCCTTGCTCATGACCATTGGAGTTCTCCATCAAGAAAATATAGAATTCTTTGCTTTGCCGAATTGTACCTCGGACATTTTGCTTGGCTTGCCCTGGCTCCAGCGTCACACTCCTACCCTCGACTGGACCACTGGGGACATCAAGTCCTGGGGCACCTCCTGCCACAAACGTTGCCTTAAGCCAGCACCAATCAGCCAAGTCCCCATCACTACTCCTTTGCCTGGCCTTCCTAAGGCCTACCAGGACTACGCTGATGTCTTTAGTAAAAAAAGCAAGCAGAGGTCTTGCCACCACATAGACCCTACGACTGTCCTATTGATTTGTTCCCTGGTATCACACCTCCCCGTAGCAGAATTTATCCTCTCTCCGCTCCAGAAACCAAGGCCATGTCTGAATACATTCAGGAAAATCTTAAGAGAGGTTTTATTAGGAAGTCTTCTTCTCCAGCTGGAGCGGGGTTCTTCTTCGTTGCCAAGCAGGATGGTTCACTACGCCCCTGCACAGACTATCATGGCCTCAATAAAATTACGGTAAAGAACCGCTACCCTTTGCCTCTCATCTCTGAGCTCTTTGACCGTCTGCGCGGAGCAAAAGTTTTTACAAAGCTTGACCTCAGGGGCGCCTATAATCTCAACAGAATTCATGAAGGAGATGAGTGGAAAACCTCTTTTAACACCCGTGATGGCCACTTAGAATATCTCGTCATGCCATTTGAACTTTGCAATGCCCCTGCAGTCTTTCAAGATTTTGTCAACAAAATATTTCGGGACTTACTGTATACCTGTGTAGTTGTCTACCTAGATGACATCCTAATTTTTTCTTCCAACCTAGGAACACCGGCTCCATGTCCGTCAACTGCTCCAGCGCCTTCGTGTAAACCATCTTTACGCCAAGATAGAAAAATGCCTTTTTGAACGCAGTTGTCTTCTTTTCCTGGGATACCTGGTCTCTGGACAGGGTCTTCAAATGGAACCTGACAAGCTCTCTGTGGTCTTGGATTGGTCACGCCCCTCTGGTCTTCGTGCCATCCAGCGCTTCCTCGGTTTCGCCAACTACTATCGTCAGTTCTTTCCCCACTTGTCCACCATCGTTGCTCCTATTGTGGCACTGACGAAGAAAAAGGCTAATCCAAGGTCCTGGCCTTCCCAAGCGGATGAAGCTTTTACTCGCCTTAAGGCCGCCTTCGCTTCTGCACCAGTTTTGTCTAGACCGGATCCACTGAAGCCTTTCTTCCTTGAGGTTGACGCCTCTTCAGCAGGAGCCGGGCCGTCCTTCTTCAGAGACCGTGAACTGTTGGCCATCAAGTTGGCACTTGAAGAGTGGAGACATCTCCTGGAAGGGTCCCTTCATCCTATCACCATCTATACAGATCATAAAAATCTGTCCTATCTTCATTCCGACCAGCGTTTAAATCCTCGCCAAGCCAGGTGGTCGTTGTTCTTTGCCCACTTCAATTTTCATATTCATTTTCGTCCTGCAAACAAGAATATCAGGGCAGATGCCTTATCACGTTCCACCGATGCCTCCGAAGCCGAGACCCTTCCTCAGCATATCATACCTCCTGAGTGCCTGATCTCTTCTTCTCCTGCTTCTCTGGTGCCAGTTCCTCCAGGAAAAATGTATGTTCCTCCACGTCTTCGCCTTTAGACTCTCAAATGGGGTCATTCCTCCCATCTGGCTGGTCACGCCAGAATTAAAAAATCCATACAGTTAATTTCTAGACACTGCTGGTGGTCTTCCCTGGAAAAAGATATGACTGATTTTGTACGGGCCTGTACTGTATGTGCACGTGATAAAACTCCACTCCCGAAGCCTGCAGGTTTTCTCTACCCTCTGCCGGTGCCTGAACAACCATGGTCCCACATAGCCATGGACTTCATCACGGACCTTCCTTCATCTCATGGCAACTCCGTCATTTGGGTGGTCGTTGATAGTTTTTCCAAAATGGCTCATTTTGTCCCGCTTCCGGGCCTTCCTTCTAAGCCACAGTTGGCGAAGCAATTTTTTCTGCACATTTTTCGTCTCCACGGGCTTCCCACGCATATCGTCTCGATAGAGGCGTTCAATTTATCTCAAAATTTTGGAGAGCACTCTGCACTCAATTAAAGATCAAATTGAATTTCTCGTCCGGCTATCACCCTCAATCCAATGGACAAGTGGAGTGAGTGAACCAAATTCTTGGTGACTACCTGCGACATTTTGTCTCCTCCCGCCAAGATGATTGGGTTGACCTGGTGCCCTGGGCCGAATTCTCGTACAATTTCAAGAATTCTTCCGCTAAATCACTATTCTTTATAGTGTACGGCCGTTACCTGCTGCCCCCCCCCCCCCCTCCCCATTCCCACTTCATCTGGAGTTCCTGCCGTAGATTAATTAACTCAGGACTTCTCATCTATCTGGAGAGAGACTCAACAGTCGCTCTCACTGGCCTACACGACCCACATTTATAGTTTTCCTTTCGGTGTAGATTTTGCCAGACGGTTTTCATTATTTATTTTTGGTATAGAACTTCTTACAAAAAAATGTTGTATACTTTTATTTTTACTAAACGTGATCAAGGGTTTTCTTTTAGCGATTTCTTTGATGGCTGGATCATTTTCCAGAATATGCCAATATTTTTTTTATTATGGATTTTACTTTATGGGAGTAATTGTTCTAACTAAAACAGAGAACAAATCTTTCTTCATTGGCAGATTCATTTTTCTTTTTTTTGTATTTTTTTATTGAGTGTATTTTCCCTCTTTGTTTTTTTGACTCTTTTTGGTGCATTTTCTAGTATTCTATTAGGGTAACCCCGGTTCTGGAACCTTTTCTTCATTTCTTCTGCCTTAAAAAATACTTTCATTACTGTTAATTTTCCGCATTCTGAGAAATTGACTGTAGGGTATTCCCTTCTTTATATGCTCTGGAGGGAAACTGTTATAATGTAAAATCGCATTGGAGGCTGTGGGTTATTGATAACGGCTTGTTGTGATGTTATTATTTTCCATTTTCACGGCAACATCTAGGAACTCTAGTTTAGAAATACTGTATTGACTGGTGAAGAACATGTTGTAATGGTTATTATTCAAGTACGTAATGAAGTTTTGGAAGTGTTCTTCTGTACCTTCCCATATTAGGAAAACATCGTCCACATAGCGTAAGTAGGTTTTTATATTGTGTTCGTAAGGGTTGCTAGGGGTGAACACCATGTCTGTTTCTAATACTGCAAGATAGATATTTGCTAACATACAAGCTATCGCCCTCCTCATCGCTGTCCCTGTCTTTTGATTGTACCACTGTCCATTAAAGATGAAAGCATTATTAGTGAATATTAATTTGAGACCTTCACAGATGAACTTGATCATGTTATCTTCAAAATTCAAGGTTTTTAGGAAATTCCTCATGGCTTCAATGCCTTTTTTTCTGAGGGATCCTTGTGTATAAACTTTCTACATCGATAGATGCAAGAGAATAATTATGTTGCCATGGAATAGTCTCTAGAGTTGCTAAAAAATCATCCGTAACTTTCAAATACGATGGTATACAGTTCAATGTTGGTCTTAATTTCCAATCTAGGAATTTGGACAGTGGTTCTGTAGTGGAACCTATGCCCGCCACTATGGGGCATCCTGGTGGCTTTTGAAGGTTTTTATGCGTTTTAGGAATAAAGTACCATACTGGTTTCTAACATTTTAACATTCTAACATTTTCCCCCCTGTTCTCCATCCCCCTCTTTTTGTTCTATTTGTACACTTACAAGTATTCTTTTATCCTATTGATCTAAGTTATCAATCCCAGTAATTATGCCATTCCAGTCTTTCCTTATTACCTAGCTGGATCCATCCGGGAAGGAGGGTATTTCATCCACCGCTCGGAATCCTGGGACGAGCCTCACAGAGCGCATGATACGCGCGAAGTAGCTACAGCCGTCCTCGTCTGCCTGTCTTTCTCTCACCACCATGCTGCCATGTTATGGATTTTAACATGAACAAATAAAGCATTTAAGATTTTAACCTGCATATCCTGGTGAGTTGCCACTTTCCATTATGTCTTCAATAGAATATTTGCACTCACCAGATCCCAGGAATCCTCCTGGGGTCCTAGGACTCTACACATTACAAGCAGAGACCCTTCAGGAAGCATACACCTAACTACCTCCTCTAATGTATCATTATACCGTGCTTCTTACTCACAAGTAGTAGCCGATTACACATTTTCTTTTTATGTATTTTACACATTTTCTTTTTATGTATTAATGAGGGTTATAGGTTGAACTTGATGGACTCTGGTCTTTTTTCAACCTAATGAACTATGATACTATGTTACATCTGGGACATCATGTCTCGCTCCACCCAACAACGCTATGTTGCACCACACACTGTCCAGGAGTTGGCCACCACCTTATCAGGAGCATACCCAGGCATTGTAGGGAGGTCATACGGGCACGTGGAGGCCACACACTACTGAGCCTCATTTTGACTTATTTTAAGGACATTACATAAAGTTGGATCAGCCTGTAGTGAGGTTTTCCACTGTGATTTTGAGTGTGACTCCATATCCAGACCTCCATGGGTTGATAAATTTGATTTCCATTGATAATTTTTGTGTGATTTTGTTGTCAGCACATTCAACTATGTAAAGACGAAAGTATTTCATACGATTAGTTCATTCAGATCTAGGATGCGTTATCTTAGTGTTCCCTTTATTTATTTTTTTGATCAGTGTTATTTATCCCTTACATTTCTTATTACATCTTTCTTATGTAAATATTAAGGGATTACTGTAGAAAATCTTTTGATATAATCTCTGGATTCGATAAAGAGTTTTTTTCAGTCCACATTCAGTATTGTATAAAATTCATTAACTCCTTTGTCTTCCCATTATTTCTCCTTCTCTTTTCTCCTACCCAACCTCTAAATGTGTGAAAATCCTCAGTTGGTGTTACCCTGTAAATACAATGTCAGCATTCATATGTCAAGGACAGCCATCAGCCTGTTCTATAATAAAGGGCAAAGAAAGCTAAGGAAATAATTTCCATTCTATTTGTTATCTTAAGGAGAAAAATTAGATTCATCTTCTTTACAATTCATTTACATAGGAGAACTCTCCATAACCAGTCCATCACTACACAAGACCGGTTCCCTGAGAGACAGCTCAAATAATCATTATTGTATTCTTATTGCTTGTTATTTACAATGTAGATATGATGCATATGTGTATTTTAAACTGTGAGGCTTTATTTTGTGATGACGGTTCACCTCTTGGTTCTAGATGCTAAATTTGGGGGCTGTCGTACTGTATGATGCTCTATGTCCTTTCACAGGCAGTGACAATGATATTTCTCTGCTGGCAACCAACCCACCAACATGGGCCTAGCAATAACCTGACACAGAAACATGTTGTGGTACCAAAGCACAGGGCCATATTTACATCTAGGCACTTGTGGTCGAGTGCCTAGGATGGGAGTCGGCAGCTAGCCAATGTGCTTCCAGCTCAGCCTGCCAGGAAGACTTAAAGGGGTTCTCTGGTGGGGAAAAAAATTCATATCAACTGGCTCCAGAAAGTTAAACAGATTTGTAAATTACTTCTATTACAAAATCTTAATCCTTCCAGTACTTATCAGCTGCTGTATGATACAGAGGAAGTTGTATAGGTCTTTCCACTCTGATCACTGTGCTCTCTGCTGACATCTCTGTCCATGTCAGGAACTGCAGGTGATTATACAAAACAAAAGAGATTGGAGAATGCAGTACCTTGTATCCCCGTGAAGGAGGTAGGTGTAGAGTTCCTCTGTGAGGAATGTTGTTACTAGTAGTGACATTCAGATGGGTACAGAACCATGTGACGGAACCATGGCAGAGGTCCGTAGAGAATGATAAAATATTGGAGAAAAAAAAGGCACTGCAGCGGTGCTTCCATCCAGATAGGATCCAGTAATAATCCAGTTGTAATTATAGGTTTCAAAAGCTCCTTTATTGACAGCTTGTAATAAAACCATAAAAGCAGTGTATGCAACAACACTCCACTCCTAATTGGCTGCCGGACTCCGACATCAACCTATCCAATGAATGAAGTCTCCAACAACACCATGAGCTCTCCCTATTGGCTTACCGCCGTCACGTGACCGACTTGAAATCTGGACAGTGCTCTCCACCACCTCACTGACGTCATCCTAACACAGATGAGTAATTGGCTCTGAATCTATCCTCCTGATTGGTCCTGACACCGCTACATTTGTAGCTCGTTTATTTAAAAACTTTTTATGAACTTCATACTTATTTATGTTTATTCTACATGTACCTCGTCCCTCACCATACATACCTGTGGCACACCTTATGCCCAAACTACTATGTAAAAGTGAAAGGGTGAGTGCCAAAAAACTCAGCTTTTATTGTGTGTTTCTTAAACACTACACCAAATGTAAGTGCTCAAGTGAGAGCAACCTTATATCCCATTAAAATACTGAACTCCACAGAGTCGGTCCAATGTTGACTGAACAGAGTGGATTGCTTAGGTGTTCACAGATTACTTTTCAGTGCATCACCAATAGCAACCTATATCAATACATAAGAACCATGGGCATAATAATGTACACACTTCTTGACGCGTTTCTGCCGGAATTAATCGGCGTCCTCAGGAGAATATCTGCACTCAAGCAAGTGAGCTCAGCTACCATAAACCAATAAGGGGTGCCACTATGTGTATGAAAGAGGAACACTATACCAAAGATATAGTTCTCAGGAGAATATCATGAACTATCACGTTCACAAACACAGCCCACAGCACTGTGCTATAAAGTATATAAGTACAATAAGTTTAAAGCACCAGTTATGCCAATATATTCTTTTAGCAAATATTTGCATAAATGTTCAGTCCTCAATTGTAACAAAATCTGAGCAGTTTGTTAGAAAGGCAGGAACCAGAGTAAAGAAGGGATCTGTAAAAAGAAGAGAGACAAATATCAGTCACCTGACCTGAAAAAAATATATACTATATATAACATATGCTGGTGCGGCAACAATGGTTCCGCTACTCACAGTATCCTCCTGCTTCCCAGCTGACCTAGCGGAAAAAAAAACATATATCCCCCCATAAGATACAAGTCCCAGCATCCAAGATTCTGAAAAAAAGATTCACACTTTGCCGGCTAGCGGCTACTTACAGTTCCTTGCCTTCAGATACAATTTCACCAGCTGGAGAGCGTTACCCGCAGTGGTGGGTAGTGTTGAGCGGCATAGGCCATATTCGAATTTGCGATATTTCGCGAATATATGGACGAATATTCGTCATATATTCGTGAAATTTGCATATTCATTATATTCGCTTTTTTCTTTTTTGCACATATGCGAAAATTTATGCGCATATTCGCGAATACTGAGCCCTCACTTCTTTAATGGTATAGCGAACTATGACTAGTGCATTAACTCTGTGATTTTTTGCCCAGTGAAACCAATAGGCCCATTGTGGTCTATGGGGATCTCATGGCATGTAAAACAGTAAGATAAGCAGGACTGTCTTGGTAGCACAGTGGAATGGGAGACCATCACAGGTTTGAGTGCTGGGGAGGGACAGAGTGTTGCAGTGTTGTGGTTAAACCTTAGTTTCCTGGAAAAGCTGCTGAGTTGCCCATAGCAACCAATCAGATAGCTTCTTTCATTTTATTTTTTTTTAAAGCCTCTGAAAAATGAAAGAAGCTATCTGATTGGTTGCTATGGGCAACTCAGAAACTTTTCCAGGAAAGTAAAGTTAAACCACAACACTGTAACACTGTAACACTGTAACCCAACCCAGGACTCAAACCAGTGGTGGTCTCCCATTCCACTGTACTGCCAAGACAGTCCTGCTTACCTTATTGTTTTACATGCCATGAGATCCCCATAGACCACAATGGGCCTATTGGTTTAAATGGGCAAAATATCACAGAGTTAATGCACTAGTCATAGTTTCCTATACCATTAAAGAAGGGATGAGTAAAGGGAAGTCGTCCAGCTCACCACCGCCACCTTAGTGCACGGACTCATGCGGACCCCACGAAGACGGGTAAGTAGAAAATAGAAGAATGTCCAGCACAAAAGCACGATGCAAGAAGATGATTTATTGTGAATTCACACAGCAAACAGCAACATGGATCATGGAGTAGAGTGACGCGTTTAGCAACCTTAGTCGCCTTAGTCATATGACTAAGGCGACTAAGGTTGCTGAAACGCGTCACTCTACTCCATGATCCATGTTGCTGTTTGCTGTGTGAATTCACAATAAATCATCTTCTCGCATCATGCTTTTATGCTGGACATTCTTCTATTAAAGAAGGGAGGGCTCAAAATTTGCGAATATGCGCATACATTTTCGCATATGCGCAAAAAAAAAGGAATATTCGTAATTACAAATATATAGTGCTATATTCGCAATATTTGTGAATTCATGAAAAAGCGATATTTGTAATTCAAATCCGAATTGCGAATATTCGCGAGAAACACTCGTGGTGGGGAGCCGTACAATACTCGGCTACAGGGGCGGACATATCACTTGTTCAGCCGGTTCGGCTGCACAGGGGCCCAGCGTGTTAGGGGGCCCATCTAGTGGCCCAGGTCACAGCCTGGGCCTCACAGTCTGGGCCCCTGCAGGGCCCCCTGCCAGTACTTCATACTCTATGCTGCAGCAACAGGTCCCGGACCTGCCGCTGACAGCAGTAATTTACCTTTAAACCTGCCAGGATAGACAGACAGGCGCGGGGGGTGATGGGAACAGACGTGCCCCGCGCAGGCACGCACGTCTGTTCCAAGCCCCTGACGTCACGTGTCATGGCCTCTGACCCCGGCAGAAGCGACAGGAGCAGCAAACCCTCCCGCCTCACATGGCCGCATCACTGAGCAGATAAGGTGAGGAGAGCGACGATCGGGGGGGAGGGGATTGTAATGATGAGGAAGAGGACAGGAGGGGGTGTTGAAGAGGTTGGTGGTGTAATGATAAGAAGGATTTGGGGTCTGGCAGAGCGTAGTGTTAATAAGGAGGACCAGAAGGGGGGTCAGGGGTGTAGTGATTAGGGGGTTCAATGTTGATGAGAAGGACTGGGGGGGGGTTTAATAATGATGAGGTGCTTAAGGTGTATGAGGTGATGAGGAGACTGAGGATGGAGTGCATGGGGTGATGAGGAGACTGAGAATGGAGTGCATGGGGTGTATGGGGGTGATGAGGAGACTGAGGATGGAGTGCGTGGGGTGTATGGGGGTGATGAGGAGACTGAGGATGGGGTGCGTGGGGTGTATGGGGGTGATGAGGAGACTGAGGATGGAGTGCGTGGGGTGTATGGGGTGATGAGGAGACTGAGGATGGAGTGCATGGGGTGATGAGGAGACTGAGGATGGAGTGCATGGGGTGATGAGGAGACTGAGGATGGAGTGCATGGGGTGATGAGGAGACTGAGGAAGGAGTGCATGGGGTGATGAGGAGACTGAGGATGGGGTGTATGGGGTGTTGAGGAGACTGAGGATGGGGTGTATGGGGTGATGAGGTGACTGAGGATGGGGTGCGTGGGGTGTATGGGGGTGATGAGGAAACTGAGGATGGAGTGCGTGGGGTGTATGGGGTGATGAGGAGACTGAGGATGGAGTGCATGGGGTGATGAGGAGACTGAGGATGGGGTGTATGGGGTGATGAGGAGACTGAGGATGGAGTGCATGGGGTGTATGGGGTGATGAGGAGACTGAGGATGGAGTGCATGGGGTGATGAGGAGACTGAGGATGGAGTGCATGGGGTGATGAGGAGACTGAGGATGGAGTGCATGGGGTGATGAGGAGACTGAGGATGGGGTGTATGGGGTGATGAGGAGACTGAGGATGGGGTGTATGGGGTGATGAGGAGACTGAGGATGGAGTGCATGGGGTGATGAGGAGACTGAGGATGGGGTGTATGGGGTGATGAGGAGACTGAGGATGGGGTGTATGGGGTGATGAGGAGACTGAAGATGGGGTGTGTGGGGTGTATGGGGTGATGAGAAGACTGAGGATGGGGTGATGAGGAGATAGAGGATGGGTTGTGTGGGGTGTATGGGGTGATGAGACTGAAGATGGGGTGCGTGGGGTGTATGTGGGTGATGAGACTGAGGATGGGGTGCGTGGGGTGTATGGGGTGATGAGGAGGCTGAGGATGGGGTATATGGGGGTGATGAGGAGACTGAGGATGGAGTGCATGGGGTGATGAGAAGACCGAGGATGGAGTGTGTGGGGTGTATGGGGTGATGAGAAGACCGAGGATGGGTTGTGTGGGGTGTATGGGGTGATGAGACTGAGGATGGGGTGCGTGGGGTGTATGGGGTGATGAGGAGACTGAGGATGGGGTATATGGGGGTGATGAGGAGACCGAGGATGGAGTGTGTGGGGTGTATGGGGTGATGAGAAGACCGAGGATGGGTTGTGTGGGGTGTATGGGGTGATGAGACTGAGGATGGGGTGCGTGGGGTGTATGGGGGTGATGATTAGACTGAGGATGGGTTGTGTGGGGTGTATGGGGGGATGAGACTGAGGATGGGGTGTGTGGGGTGTATGGGGGAGATGAGGAGACTGAGGATGGGTTGCGTGGGGTATATGGGGTGATGAGGAGACTGAGGATGGAGTGCGTGGGGTGCATGGGGTGATTCAGTGGTGTATCGTGGTTGGCAGTATTATATTGATAGAGTACAGTGGTTGGCAGTATTATATTCAGGGGTACAGTATTTGGCAGTATTATATTCGGGGGTACAGTGGTTGTCAGTATTATATTCAGGGGTACAGTGGTTGGCAGTATTATATTCAGGGGTACAGTGGTTGGCAGTATTCAGGGGGTACAGTGGTTGGTAGTATTATATTCAGGGTACAGTATTTGGCAGTATTATATTCAGGGGGTACAGTGGTTGGCAGTATTATATTCAGGGGGTACAGTATTTGGCAAGGTTATAATGATTACTGTCATCATACAGAGGATGAGGATCTACTGACAAATTAAGGAACCAATGATGTCCAGGTGTCAGACTCTGCAGAGAAGATGGAAGAAATCCTGGTGTCTGGACCAGATGAAGAAGAAAAGTAAAGACAACAGAGAAGACGTCACTCAGGTCAGTGATATCATTGTGTATTTTCCTAACTGTCCCATCAGAGCTGTAGTCACTGATATCATTGTGTAGTCTCCTGACTGTCCCATCAGCTGTAGTCACTTCAGACATGATGGGAGTTGCAGCTTTCCAACATCTGGGGAGCTGCTTGAACCAAGGTGATTGGTGGGGGTCCCATGAGTCAGACCCCCACCATAAAAATGGGCTGTTTATTTTAAAATGCCTGGGCCTATTTTTTGTCCCAGTCTGGCCCTGCCTGTAAGTCACTTCTATCACTAAGGATAAGAAGCCAAGGAACCAGGGGGTGCCAAGGGGTGTCGTGCTAAGTCCAGGGGTGCGAATGTAAAGGGGAGCACTGCCCTCTGCCTCCCAGCTAGATACGGGTCAGGCTGACCTGGGGGAGTACTCACGGGGCCTGGGCCGCACACTGAGAGGGACAGGGGCCACCCGGAGCCCACCAGGTGGGCCGTTCCATCCACCTGTGGTGGACAAGGCAAGTGGCTACACTACACGCGCGGGGTAAGTGGAGGCCCCCCGGTGGGGTCTATGTACATGAGGGGGCACAGTGTTGGGGGGGGGGGGGGCCCAGGCACATTCTTTGCACAGGGGCCCTCTGCTGTCTGTGTCCGCCCCTGCTCGGTTACAATATGCTTCCGTGCCAGGAGAGCCGGCGTCTGACATCATATCTGTGCCCCGAAGCCGCACGTCATACAGTCAAACCCTCCCTGTGATGCGGCAGCGGGGTGGGATAGTGGTGACATCACTGGCATTAGTATCGGTGCAGTAAAATTCTCATACAGTGATTAAGGCTAAAAGTAGGTGTATACTATGTGAGGGCTAAAAAGAGATTTATATGAAATTTGACTTGTATAGGTTGGCGATATTGAACAGGTAGGTGATGATACCAAACCTGTAATGAAAAAAGGTGCAGGAAGGGGGCGCATGCGCGCGGCTTACCGGAAGAGACGTGGGTGATGTAAGCTCCGCGCCAGTCTCACCTATCTAAGCCCTAATCAGCGCCCTAAAGGCTCCACACGCTGTGGTTTCAGTGCGAACTGGACCTGGTCATGCCCAGGAGGCAGCGGTCACGAAATAAGAACCTCTCTCAGCGTCTTTCTCAGTCCATTCCGGACTTTTTCAGAGCCTCCCCGAAACCCAATATGGCGGCGGCGGCAGCAGCCTCCCCACATCGCTCTGATATGGCGTCCGATGAAGAGGGGGAGCCGGACCTGGTGCAGATGTCCCCGGCAGATATGTTCCGCCAGATCAAGCAAATGTTCCAGTCGGAGCTCAGAAAAGCTGTCTCAGACTTCGCAGCGCAGCTTCAAGATCTGGGCCAGAGAGTCTCCGACAATGAAAACAAATTGGACGACTTAACAGAGGCCGCGGAGTCTGACCGCCGGGATATCGATCTACATGCGGCCAAGCTTGATGCTATCGACCTCAAACTTGAAGATCTGGAGAACCGCTCCCGCAGAGCCAACATTCGCATTCGGAGACTACCTGAGTCGGAGACTAACCTGAAATCTGCGGTCGATGCGATGTTCCAGGCCCTACTGCCGCAATATGAGCCTGAGCTTCTCCGTATGGATCGTGTCCACAGAGCCCTAGGTCGCCCGAGATCTTCTGAACTGCCGAGGGACGTGGTCCTCCGACTGCACTACCCGGAGGTGAGAGATCCCCTGCTCTTCGCTGCCCGCAACCTGACAGCGCTACCTGGCATGCCCGCTGAAGTGCGCCTCTACTCGGATTTATCCCCGTCCACGCTGGAACGGCGCAGGACATTCCGCCACATCACGCTGGCCCTGGTCCGGGAGGGGGTGAAGTATAAATGGGGATTTCCATTCTCCCTCATCTGCCAACTTAAGGGGCGCCCCTACCAATTTCGCTCCCTGACTGAGGCCCAAACTACCCTCACTAAAGAGGGTATCCCCTGGACTGCCCCAGAACAGCCTCCTGCGACCGACTTGCCTCGAAGGGGCCCCCGACCCTCCAAGTCCTGGACCAGTGTCCCCCCGGCCCAGCGTAAATCACAGCGATGCCTGGGGATGGCCCCGGAAGGTTGACTCACCGTTGCCAGTGACCCCCTCTCACCTGGCACCCTGAAACCACCGATCCTAGAAGGGCTGGTGTGACTGGACTGATGTGTCCTTCGTTTGCTTCAAGAGATGGAAGTAAGCGGAGCCGCTATATTATACGGCTTCGCTTTCCAGTTTGACCTTTTTCTGTTTGTTCAATGTTTTGTTTGTGGTTTGATGTTGTTCATTTTTGTTAGTCAGTGGGTCCATGTGTTCTATGGTTGTTCTGTCTTTGCGTGTTTGTCCCGTCTCCGCATTGCCTGGTCTTCCGTCTTATGTGTAAGATAATTTCCCATAATGTCAGGGGATTTAATTCCCTCCCAAACGGAGGAAAGCTTTCATTGATTATAGATGCTACCGCCCTTATATAATTTGCATTCAGGAGACTCACTTCTCCCAGTCCTCCTGCCCTAGCTTCCTCCACTCCCAGTACTCCCGGTTATATGTCTCCTCTTTTGTCTCCAAAAGCAGGGGGGTACTGATTTGTTTGAAAAATACGTTGCCATTCGAGGTGACCCGCGTTCATAAAGACTCCGAAGGCAGGTATGTCTTGCTGTTGGGCACCCTGTATGGTAAGCAGATCTGTCTACTTAACTCTTATGCTCCTAACTCTTCTCCTATTTCATTCTTTCTTTCTCTCTGCTCTTTACTCCTATCATACTCTTATGATGTTCTGGTGTGGGCGGGCGATTTTAATTTTGTCTACGATGGCGTCTTGGATAGGTCCTCCCCTAGTCCCTTAGGTAGATCTAGAGCATTGCAGAAAAGGTTGGTCTCGGCCTTCCATTCACTTCAACTTGCGGATGCATGGAGGGAGCACAATGGTCAGTCGAGGGGGTATTCTTACTATTCATCCTCCCAGAAAAATTACACTCGCATAGACTGGCTACTTCTCAACACCTCTACTCTACCGTGCCTCCTGTACGCGAGACACATTGCCTCTCCCTGGTCTGACCATGAGATGGTATGTGTAGAGCTGGATCTTATAGGTGGTCCTACCACACCTTTTACCTGGAGACTTAACGAGTCTATGCTGACTAACCAGACAGTTAAACGTTCTCTTACAGCAGATCTCACATCCTACTTCTCCACCAATGCTACCCCGAATTCAAACCCGATCTGGGTATGGTCTGCCCACAAGGCCTTCATTAGGGGACGGCTCATATCGCTAGCTTCATACATGAAAAGAGGTCGCTCCCACCTTCAACATACCCTACACAACAAGCTTTCTCGACTCACCCTGGCTCACCAGCGTGCCCCCTCTCTTTATCTCCACAATGCTATCCGGGATACCAGGTTGCGCCTGGATGCTGTCCTGTCCACCGGAGTGGAAAAAGCGCTTAGGTGGACTAAGGCCACATACTACCGCTATGCCAATAAGCCGGATAGGTTGCTTGCCAATATGCTCCGCAGCAAACAACGGCTTAATTATGTTCACACCATTCAGTTGCACCCTGGTTCCCGGTCTTCCCACCCCGACAAGATTTACCAGACTTTTCACTCTTACTACTCCAGACTATATTCTATCCCTGACCAGTCGCCTACCTTTACTCCCAGTCTGAACTCTTTTCTTGACTCTACCTCCCTCCCCTCTCTCACTGACCCCGAGAGGGATCTCCTTAATTCTCCAATTTCACACGAAGATGTATCAGATACAATTGCGTCCCTGAAATTGGGAAAAGCCCCTGGCCCAGATGGCCTGTCTGCAATGTACTATAAGAAATTCTCTCCTATTCTAGTTCCCCACCTAGTTAACCTTTATAATAACCTCTTTAAGGCTCCCTCTTTACCCCCTGAATACTTAGATGCCCTTATAACGGTGATCCCCAAACCCCAGAAGGACCCATCCCTGGTCTCAAATTACCGCCCAATCTCCTTAATTAATCTGGATACGAAGATATTAACGTCTATCCTGGCACCCAGACTGAACACTATATTGCCCCGTATTATTCACGCTGACCAAGTGGGCTTTATACCGGGGAGACAGGCGGCGGACAATATTAGAAAGGTGCTGGGGGTAGTACACTGGGCTTCCTCCACTTCTACTCCTGTTATGCTATTGGCCTTAGACATAGAAAAGGCCTTCGACTCAGTTCTCTGGCCATACCTTTGGGGGGTCCTCTCTAAAATGGGGTTCACTGGGCCGTTTGTACACCTTCTGCACCTGCTGTACTCCAATCCTACGGCTTTTCTCAAACTCCCTACCTCTTCCCCTTCCCCGATTATTATTAAGAGGGGCACTCGCCAGGGATGCCCGTTGTCCCCTGCTCTCTTCGCCCTGGCGATGGAGCCCCTGGCGAGATCCCTACGAGCCTCCCCCACTGTACTGGGGGTCACGATTAAGGACTCCATCCATAAACTTTGTTTGTTTGCCGATGACCTCCTTCTATCCCTGACGCACCCCCTATCATCTCTACCTAACCTGTTTCGCCTACTCACAGACTTCTCGTCTTGCTCGGGCCTCCGGATTAGTCCATCTAAGTCTGAAACACTCTATATACATGTTCCCCTCCATACACAAAAGTTGATTTCCCTTAACTTTAACTTTCCCCCTCCAATGCCTGCCCTGTCCTATCTAGGTGTTCGTATAACCCCGGCGGTTGCTTCCCTCTATGGTGCGAACTACCCGCCCCTATACAAATCTATTCGACATGATATCCGCACTTGGGACAGGCCATACTTATCATGGATCGGAAGAATAAACACGGTTAAAATGGTGATTCTGCCTAAACTACTATACCTGTTTCGCACTCTTCCGGTTCCGGTCTCGACTGCGGATCTCAGGTCCCTTCAGTCCGATGTCTTTAAATTTATATGGAAATCCAGGACCCCCCGCATAGCACGTAATGTAATGTACCTTCATAAGCGTTTAGGTGGTATGTCCGTCCCCAACTTCCAAAAATACTATTATGCTGCCAGACTAGGACAGATGGCCTGGTTCCTGACGGATGGCGATACCCCCATCTGGGTTCACCTCGAATCCTCTCTCATCTCTCCCCACTCCTTCTCTTCCCTAATGGGGTCTACTCAACCTGTCACTAAATACGTCCCTTACTCTGCTCTTCTCACTCTTCATTCCCTTTCCCTTTGGCGACTGGTCCGCTTTCGCTTTCACCTACAATCTTGCCCTCCTCCCCTCCTGCCCTTCCTCTGTAACCCTTTTTTTCCACCCGGTCTTGCTCATTCCTCATTCCGTTGGTGGACTTCACAGTCCCTGATTACTGCTCATCAATTCCATACTCGAGGGGTTCTGATGACAAAGGAAGTGTTTGCTCTACAATTTCGCCCCCCACCCTCAGAACTCTTCCGAATGCACCAGATCTTTTCATTCCTACACTCTAATTTCCCTACACGCACCATACCACAGTTGACTAGGTTTGAACGTCTTATGCAATATAGTCCTTCTAGACGAGGACTTCTAGCCATAATATATGGTATACTAAATTCTCCCCCACCCGACACTAAACTGTCGTTCATGATCCAATGGGAGGCTGACTTCCATATGGAACTGTCTCTGGAAGACTGGAGGGAGTGCTGCGATACCTTGAGTAGAGGGAGCTGGCAAGTGTCCCTTACTGAGACGTCACTGAAAATATTACATAGGACGTATTATGTTCCCACGAGAATACATTCCATCTTCCCCTGTGCCTCTCCCTTATGTTTTAGAGGTTGCGCAGATAGGGGAACCATGCTTCATATGTGGTGGACCTGTCCTCTCGCCAGAACTTTCTGGACATCTGTTCTTTCTATTCTTCGTTCTGTTCTCTCTTTTCGCTGTCCCCTCCAACCTGCTTTTTGCCTCCTTAGCAGACGGCCGCGCAGGATGCCCAACAGCCAATTTAGACTAGCGCAATTCATACTGCTGGCTGCGCGGATCCATATAGCAACATGCTGGAAAAGCCCAGTCCTGTCTATTGATAGAGTAATTGATAGAGTTAATAATATTCTGTTCTTTGAAAAAATTAACGCGGTTCGCGCCGACATAATGGCCTCCTACGAGAGGGTCTGGTCTCCTTGGATATCATCCTCCTATTGCCCGGAGATTCGCCATACTTTGTCTCTAACGTAATCACTGACAACACCCGTTCTGTTTTATTACCCTGCTGTCTGTTTTTATCCACACATGTCTGACCCATGGACTTGTTTATTCTCCTATTCCCTTTTATTCATTTGATTTTACCTTTTTGTTGATTCGGGCTGCGTCCCGATACTTTTGCTTTACTTTGGTATTGCTACCTTTATGCCTATTACAATAAAATTGGTTGTTTGACACTAAAAAAGGTGCAGGAAGTGCACAATGATAGTGAAATCCTTACTGTACAATTCTTGGCATTATTCCAAAAATATGGGTTCAATATATGCTTAATAGAATCTTTGCTACACAATTCCTGGCATTATTCTCAAATTTGGATTCAATACATGGGGAGGATAGGCAGTAATCTCCATGTGCCCCAAATTCATTCAGAGGGGCACTTAAGGTAAAACGTAGGTGACACGACATGTCTATCCTCACCATGTGATCCATAATTATGTGGACGCCGTTAATTACTAGTAAGGGCCCAAAAACATTAGGTGCAACTATACAAAAAATAGAGTCTGTGCACCAGTATCTGACCCACATGGTATAAATTGGGGGTCATGTATTGCTCTGAGGGGAGGAGTAAAGGCAAGAGGCTGAGGATCCACATTATTTGTTTTGGGAATTTACAATACATGTGTAATAGAGAGAGTGTAGTAACATAGATACATGATAAATTACCTAGGTGAGTGGTCTCCTGGGGGGGGGGGGTATATCTATTTAAAAAGGGAAATAGGGGTTAGCAGGCATCTAGGGAACCTGATTATCCCAGCCATAACTTCAGACCCTATTCCTAGGCAAGGTGTATGCCCTGAAAAGGGCGGCCCCACTCTTGAACCTCCTAGAAACCTAATAATACCCTAACTAAATGGTGACCCTTACTGTAGCCCCACTAGGGTCTCCACTAGCTTCCTACCATCACCATAAAAGGAGACCACTGCTAAAAGAGACATAATGTCTATCCCTATGTGCATATATAGGGGACCAATTTTAAGTTATAAAAAAACATGCAAAATTAAGTTAGTCATTCAGACCATTAGGAATAGCGGTGCCCATCTAAAAGCTCCACCAGGATTCTTTCTGCAGCACAATGCGATCAATGTCCCCTCCTCGGGGGAAGGCCATACCTTCTCAATACCTACAATTTTTAGTTCTTTCATTTCTCCAGCATGTACTTCATTCATATACCTTACTAATGGTTTATCACAATGATGTCTTGTGTCCCCAAGGTGTTCTAGGACTCTTGTCTTCAAGGCTCTTATCGTTTTACCAATGTACTTCTTTGAACAAGGACAGATGGCCATATAAATCACGGTTTTTGTAAGGATATTGGGGCAAGCTTTACAATAAGCCTAAACAAGTGGCACTACTGCAACTTAACACAAACTATCCGTTCGAACAACCAAGTTAAAGGATATCATCCGTGGGTCTCAAGGCATAGACTGGTTCCTCGGTGGTGCTAGGACAAACAATGACTAGAATCAATGAATGCAATATCATCAGAAGAAGATATTCCTGCTCTCACCGCAAGGGTACCATAACTTTGTCTCCTTCTCCCGGAGTTCCCATAGCTCAGCAGACAACCATCGCGTGGGGCGCTCTGAGCGCCCCACGCGATGGTTGTCTGCTGAGCTACGGGAACTCCGGGAGAAGGAGCCGAAGTTGCGGTACCCTTGCGGTGAGTGCAGGAATATATTCTTCTTATGATATTGCAAGCTTTACAATGCCCGCATTGGTAGCATCCAGTACTCCTGGGCATCTCTTCCAACCAAGTACCATCTCTTGATTTTAATGGTGTTAAGTGACTTTGAGTAAGGATATATCCTATATTACGTCCTCGTCTGAAAGTTATCAAAGGGGTATCTGGGATCCTCTTAACCCCTTGGGGACGGAGCCCATTATGACCCTAAGGACGGGAGTATTTTTTTCAAATCTGACCACTGTCACTTTAAGCATTAGTAACTCTGGGATGCTTTTACTTACAAATTTGATTCCGAGATAGTTTTTTCGTGACATATTCTACTTTATGTTAGCGGTAAATTTTCGTCGATACTTGCATAATTTCTTGGTGAAAAATTAAAAAATTTCATGAAAAATTTTAAAATTTAGCATTTTTCTAACTTTGAAGCTCTCTGCTTATAAGGAATATGGATATTCCAAATAAATTATATATTGATTCACATATACAATATGTCTTCTTTATGTTTGCATCAGAGGGCTTCAAAGTTCAGCAGCAATTTTCCAATTTTTCTCAAAATTTTCAAAATCGGAATTTTTCAGGGACCAATTCAGGTTTGAAGTGGATTTGAAGGGTCTTCTGGTTAGAAATACCCCATAAATGACCCCATTATAAAAACTGCACCCCTCAAAGTATTCAAAATGACATTCAGTAAGTGTGTTAACCCTTTAGGTGTTTCACAGGAATGGCAGCAAAGTGAAGGAGAAAATTCAAAATCTTCATTTTTTACACTGGCATGTTCTTGTAGACCCAGTTTTTGAATTTTTACAAGGGGTAAAAGGAAAAAAAATCCTCTCAAAATTTGTAACCTAATTTCTCTCGAGTAAGAAAATACCTCATATGTGTATGTCAAGTGTTCGGCGGGTGCACTAGAGGGCTCAGAAGCGAAGGAGCAACAATGGGATTTAGGAGAGTGAGTTTTTCTGAAATGGTTTTTGGGGGGCATGTCCCATTTAGGAAGACCTTATGGTGCCAGGATAGCAACCCCCCCCCCACATCGCACACTATTATGGAAACTACACCCCTCAAGAAACGTAACAAGGGGTACGGTGAGCCTTAACACCCCACAGGTGTTTGACAACTTTTTGTTAAAGTCGGATGTGTAAATGGAAAAAAAAAATTTTCACTAAAATGCAGGTTTTTCCCCAAATTTAACTTTTTTTTACAAAGGATAATAGGAGAAAATGCCCCCCAAAATTTGTAACCCCATTTATTCTGAGAATGGAAATACCCCATTTTTGGACGTCAAGTGCACTGCGAGCGAACTACAATGCTCAGAAGAGAAGGAGCGCCATTGAGCTTTTAGAGAGATAATTTGTTTGGAATGGAAGTCGGGGGCCTTGTGCATTTACAAAGCCCCCCGTGGTGCCAGAACAGTGGACCCCCCCCACATGTGACCCCATTTTGGAAACTACACCCCTCATGGAATGTAATAAGGGGTACAGTGAGCATTTACACCATACTGGCGTTTGACAGATCTTTGGAACAGTGGGCTGTGCAAACAAAAAAAATTACTTTTTTCATTTTCACGTACCACTGTTCCAAAAATCTGTCAGACACTTGTGGGGCGTAAATGCTCACTGTACCCCTTGTTACATTACGTTAGGAGTGCAGTTTCCAAAATAGGGTCACATGTGGGTATTTATTTTTTTGGGTTTATGTCAGAACCGCTGTAAAATCAGCCACCCCTGTGCAAATCACCAATTTCGGCCTGAAATGTACATAGTGCGCTCTCACTCCTGAGCCTTGTGCGCCCGCAGATCATTTTACGCCCCACATATGGGGTATTTCTGTACTCAGGAGAAATTGCGTTACAAATTTTGGGGGTCTTTTTTTCCTTTTACCTCTTGTGAAAACAAAAAGTAAAGGGCAACACCAGCATGTTAGTGTAAAAAATTTTTTTTTTTACACTAACAGGCTGGTGTAGACCCCAACTTTTCCTTTTCATAAGGGGGGTAAAAGGAGAAAAAGCCCCCCCAAAATTTGTAGTGCAATTTCTCCTGAGTACAGAAATACCCCATATGTGTCCCTAAACTGTTTCCTTGATATACGACAGGGCTCCGAAGTGAGAGAGCGCCATGCGCATTTGAGGAATAAATTAGGGATTGCATAGGGGTGGACATACGGGTATTCTACACCAGTGATTCCCAAACAGGGTGCCTCCAGCTGTTGCTAAACTCCCAGCATGCCTGGACAGTCAGCGGCTGTCCGGAAATGCTGGGAGTTGTTTCAAAACTACAACTCCCAGCATGTACTGACAGAGCGTGCATGCTGCGATTTGTAGTTTTGCAACAGCTGGAGGCACACTGGTTGGAAAACCTTCAGTTAGATTCTGTTACCTAACTCAGTATTTTCCAACCAGTGTGCCTCCAGCTGTTGCAAAACTACAACTCCCAGCATGCACGGTCTGTCAGTATATGCTGGGAGTTGTAGTTTTGCAACAGTTGGAGGCACACTGGTTGGAAAACCTTCAGTTAGGTTTTGTTACCTAACTCAGTATTTTCCAACCAGTGTGCCTCCAGCTGTTGCAAAACTACAACTCCCAGCATGTACTGATCACAGAAGGGCATGCTGGGAGATGTAGTTATGCAACAGCTGGAGGTACGCAACTACAACTCCCAGCATGCCGAGACAGCTGTTTGCTGTGTGGGCATGCTGGAATTTGTAGTTTTGCAACATTTGGAGTGCTACAATTTAGAGACCACTGAACAGTGATCTCCAAACTGTGGACCTCCAGATGTTGCAAAACTACAACTCCCAGCATGCCCAGACAGCAAACAGCTGTGTGGGCATGCTAGGAGTTGTAGTTTTGCAAGATCTAGAGGGAAGTATAGAGATCACTGTGCAGTGGTCTCTAAACTGTAGACCTCCAGCTGTTGCAAAACTACAAATTCCAGCATGCCCACAGAGCAAACAGCTGTCTGAGCATGCTGGGAGTTGTAGTTTTGCAACATCTGGAGGGCTACAGTCTAGAGACCACTATAGTGGTCTCAGACTGCAGCCCTCTAGATGTTGCTAGGCAACTCACCGGCTTCCGTCGCATCCGGGAGCCGTCCTCTTCTGCCGGCCGCCGATTTCCGTCGCTCCTCCGGACAGGTAAGTGATCTTCAGCGCCGCTCCTCTTCGTTTTCCCCGTTCTGGTCCGCCTATTGTGGGTGGGCAGAACGGGGAAAACGAAAGTAACCCCCCCCCCTGCCCCAGATCTGCTATTGCTGGTCGCGTCCAGACCACCAATAGCAGGGATAGGAGGGGTGGCACCCGTGCCACCTCACTCCTATTGCTTTAGGGGGATCGTGGGTGTCTTAGACAACTGCGATTCCCCCATCTATTCCGGGTCACCGGGTCACCATAGACCCGTAATGACCCGGAATCATCGCAAATCGCAAGTGTGAATTCACTTGCAATTTGTGCCAATCGCCGACATGGGGGGGTTTAATGACCCCCCTGGGCATTTGCACGGGGTGCCTGCTGATAGATATCGGCAGTCACCCCGGTCCGTTCCCCGCCCGGTTCGCGGTGGGAACCGAAATTCCCACGGGCGTATGGATACGTCCTTCGTCCTTAAGTACCAGAACGCAAGGGCATATGCATACGCCCTTTGTCCCCAACAGGTTAAGGATATCCGGATCCATTCAATGAATGCTCCAATATTTTTTTTAGAATATCTCGCATCACTGATGTCCCGAGTTTTTTACTGCTGTATTCACGAATCTTCGGTGTGAGCAAAGACTCTCTCGGTACTGAGAGGGCATGTTTGTAAGCTGAGGTCAATACATGTGTGAGGTAACCCCTATTTTTAAAACGTGTACGTAAGTCCTCCACCTCTCTCTTAAAGTCTCCCTGCTTCCAGCTTGTGGTCCAAAGTAGTGATGAGCGGCAGGGGCCATATTCAAATTTGCGATATTTCACGAATATAAGGACGTATATTCGTATTGTGCGCATGCGCAATTATATCTTTCAACTAACTAACACTCTACCCTACACTAGAACCTATCTGCTAAACTAACCTACCCTATCTAATGCTAAAAGAAGGGAGGGATCAGTGTCCTCTGGAAGTGCAGATATTTGTGAATATTTGCATATTCGCATATACGAAATATTCGCAGTCCACACCGACACAGTAAATAATATTGGAGCCTTCTTTGGACCACAAGCTAGAATCAGGGAGGGATGATCACTTTTTTTTTTTTTTACATAGTACACCTTATTGTTGTGATGTGTACTGTGAAGAAAAAAAATTAATATTCGTCATTATGAATATATAGCGCTCTATCCTATATATATAAAACTCAATGTGTATGTATGTATGTATGTGTGTGTATGTGTGTGTATGTGTATGTGTGTGTGTATGTATGTGTGTATGTATGTGTGTGTGTATGTATGTGTGTATGTGTGTGTGTGTGTATGTATGTATGTATGTATGTGTGTATGTATGTATGTATGTATGTGTGTATGTATGTGTGTGTGTGTTTGTGTATGTATGTATGTATGTATGTATGTGTGTGTATGTATGTATGTATGTGTATGTATGTATGTATGTGTGTATGTATGTATGTGTGTGTGTGTGTGTGTATGTGTGTATGTATGTGTGTATGTATGTGTGTATGTATGTATGTATGTGTATGTATGTATGTGTGTATGTATGTGTGTGTGTGTGTGTGTGTATGTGTGTATGTATGTGTGTATGTATGTATGTATGTATGTGTGTGTGTATGTGTGTATGTATGTGTGTATGTGTATATGTGTATAAATGTGTATGTTCCAGCATCACATCCAAAGGCTAAAGATATGAACATGAAACTTGGTCACATGTTACTTATATGTCAACAATTTTATGTCATTTATTTTATCTATGTCATCTATTTTATCTATCAGCCTTAAAGGGGTATGCCAGGATCTTTTTTTTTATTTGACTATGCTACAGGGGCTGTAAAGTTAGTGTAGTTCATAACATAATGTCTGTACCTGTGTTAGACGGTGGTCTCAAAATTCTTCTGTGATTATTGCCCCAATATTTATTTTGAACAGCATACAAAATTTCTCATATCTCGGGATTTCCCCGGTTGCAGTGCGTTCGAGATCTGACATCACTAGTCAGGTGATCAGAGGGAGCCTATCCTGCTTTAATATTGCAACAGCTGTAGGCCCCCTGATTAGAAAATACTGTGTTTCAATGAGTGGGGTGGCTGATATGCGGGAGGAAGGAAAGTGACCTCAAACTTTCAAGCATGGAACTGTGGGATGTGTAGTTTAGAGAACAAAATCCAACAGGAAATACCCAGTTCAGGTAAGTGCTAAAATCACCTTACGTGGATAACCACTTCAATAAGAGAAATAGACAGGGAAAGTCTTCAAGAGACAATACCTTTAATTGGTCACTGTTGGTTCTAATACTTCCATCCTATGTGAATTCTACCATTTCTGTAAATAATTTAATTACCTGAAATGATTCCACACCCCAGAAAAACATATTTGAAGACTTGACCACAAGATGTCTCCCTGCTCTACAGTCCGCTGTTCATTGCCTATTGTTAGGGGACTTCTTTCTTTAGCAAAAGGTAAAGCAAGACAGAACAAAGGTGGGGTGAAGCCTGTAGACAGGAGATGTGGAGAGAAAGAGTGTGTACCTGCAAGCTGTGTCTGTTCTACAGAGGCTTTGCACTGTTCCTGAAAGGTAGACCATCTCAGCAGCAGTGATGTGCTTAGTGTAACCCCTCCCTTGCTGTGCTGTTGTTTCTTTTATTTCTATTCACATATCAGTTAGCAAAGCCAGTGCGTCTCCCCCCCACATTTCATCTATAGTAGTGTGCTGTGAAAAACATCATCCCAGCACAGTGCCAGCATATTCACTGCACTTTTACTAGCAGGTACAGGTACACATTATATCAAAGTGAAACTCTTACCTTATGGTGCCCACACACTTTCAATATCTCATCTTTCCTGTCCCCCAAATAACACTTGAACATTCAGCTCAGCCCAGCATTTATGTGTTCTCCATGGAGGGAAGAGGCGTAAGACTCCTCTGGCAGCAGCTTATCTCTCTGTAAACAATAGGGTCAGGCAGTTGAAATTCAGCATGATCGATCCTTCTCTCCCCTAACATCATCTGACATGGCAGTACAAGAAGGCCTACATATACCATATACAAAGTCGGTAAGTTTGGACAAATTTTGTTTCTGAGGACTTTTAGATGGCAAACTACACAATAATTAACGAAAGGACGACAGCAACATCTCATAACAAGTTTAACACCACAAGGATTATGCATACAAGCCTCCTGATCCACTGCCATCCACAGACAGTACCTGGGATATAGGTCAGTCATGGATAGCTGAAGGGTATGATGCTAGCATATTGTCTTTTTAGTGTTCGTCTTTAAAAAAAACTTTTGAAATGTCACAGAGACATGCCAAAAATGTTGATCGGTTAGGGTCTCAGTGCTGAGACCTCCAACCATAAGGAGAATGATCAGGGAGAAGTGCACACTAGCACACTTATCTCCCCTGATCTCAGCAATCTATATCCTGCGGCCCCAGTATAAGACAGTCGGGGAGTGAAGTGCGCTACCCTTTGTTCTCCTAATCGGTGAAGTTCTCAGCACTAAGACCCCGACCAATTAAATCTTTTAACATGTCTCCTTGACATGTCAAAAGTTTTTTTAGTGACAGGTGCAATTTAAAATAGGACAGATAGGTAGTGACATTTCTTCCATAGGGGAGATTAAAAGGTGAAAAGGAAGATACAGGAAGTTCACAGAACGTCCTTTGTTCTTCCTTTATACCGGATTTCTCATACGAATATAGACACTTAGCATTTATGTAACTTTCTCTGCAGAGATGTAATTTCTTTTATAGACTATTAGACTGTACTACAGAGCAAAATAACAAACTCAGGGGAGTTGTAAGTAGATAATCCAAAAATAATTACTCTGTAACAAAATAGCTATTAAATGTTAAATAGGAAAGAGTCAGAAATTCCATTTTGGTTTCAAAATCAGATATGTGTGCAGTAAGTGGGCATTAAATGTAGATATATAGAGCATATACAGGATACATCATATGAGAAGGTATGGACAACCTATGGAAAGATTACATTTTTGACATCAAAATATCATTGGCCAAAACACTACACAGGGTGTGCCCTCGAGGAACAGCATCACCACCATCATTTGTGCTGCCCCTTCATAACTGTGTCAGCCTAGGGGAGGGTGGGAGAACTAATAGAGCCACTCTTGCAACTCTGATTATAGACAACTGTACAGGGACCAGAAACTACTATCCCAATCAACTCATCAGTACTCTACTCACAGTCTGCCACATAATGAATCCATGAATTTTGTTTACGCAACTGCATGGCCGGGAAAAATTCTGCTTGATGTCACAGCCCCTACAGCAAGTGTCCAGGAGGTGGGGTCTTCAAATTAGCTGCCCAGTCTGTGAATTAAAGTTACTAATTCCCATTCAGGCTTGCGCCCTCTTGGGACTAATTTCCCAAACTAGGGAACCCTATCCAATTGAAACCTTTCTTTATTAATTCATATTTAAAAACATATCAAGTGTGAGCAAAACAAGATAAGATGTGTATTAAAAACATGGCTATTGGATCAGTTTATAATGGAGTTTACACTCCTATTTCTATCTCCTATAGTTGATATATATACGCTCCTAACTGGGATGCTTCCTTATATCTTTTAGGAATTTCTCCAGTGGTAAGAACTATTTGCAGTATATAGTGTTCTGATCTATAAGCTGCTTGTTACGCCGAGCGCTCCGGGTCCCCGCTCCTCCCCGGAGCGCTCGCTACACTCTCGCTACTGCAGCGCTCCGGTCAGATCCTCTGACCCGGTGCGCTGCGATACCGCCTCCAGCCGGGATGCGATTCGCGATGCGGGTGGCGCCCGCTCGCGATGCGCACCCCGGCTTCCGTACATGACTCGCTCTCCGTCGGTCCTGTCTCGGCGCGCGCGGCCCCGCTCCCTAGGGCGCGCGCGCGCCGGGTCTCTGCGATTTAAAGGGCCACTGCGCCGCTGATTGGCGCAGTGGTTCTAATTAGTGTGTTCGCCTGTGCACTCCCTATTTATACCTCACTTCCCCTGCACTCCCTCGCCGGATCTTGTTGCCATTGTGCCAGTGAAAGCGTTTCCTTGTGTGTTCCTAGCCTGTGTTCCAGACCTCCTGCCGTTGCCCCTGACTACGATCCTTGCTGCCTGCCCCGACCTTCTGCTACGTCCGACCTTGCTTCTGTCTACTCCCTTGTACCGCGCCTATCTTCAGCAGTCAGAGAGGTTGAGCCGTTGCTAGTGGATACGACCTGGTCACTACCGCCGCAGCAAGACCATCCCGCTTTGCGGCGGGCTCTGGTGAAAACCAGTAGTGACTTAGAACCGGTCCACTAGCACGGTCCACGCCAATCCCTCTCTGGCACAGAGGATCCACCTCCTGCCAGCCGGCATCGTGACAGTAGATCCGGCCATGGATCCCGCTGAAGTTCCTCTGCCAGTTGTTGCCGACCTCACCACGGTGGTCGCCCAGCAGTCACAACAGATAGCGCAACAAGGCCACCAGCTGTCTCAACTGACCGTGATGCTACAGCAGCTACTACCACAGCTTCAGCAATCATCTCCTCCGCCAGCTCCTGCACCTCCTCCGCAGCGAGTGGCCGCTCCAGGCCTACGACTATCCTTGCCGGATAAATTTGATGGGGACTCTAAGTTTTGCCGTGGCTTTCTTTCACAATGTTCCCTGCACTTGGAGATGATGTCGGACCAGTTTCCTACTGAAAGGTCTAAGGTGGCTTTCGTAGTCAGCCTTCTGTCTGGAAAAGCTCTGTCATGGGCCACACCGCTCTGGGACCGCAATGACCCCGTCACTGCCTCTGTACACTCCTTCTTCTCAGAAATTCGAAGTGTCTTTGAGGAACCTGCCCGAGCCTCTTCTGCTGAGACTGCCCTGTTGAACCTGGTCCAGGGTAATTCTTCCGTTGGCGAGTACGCCGTACAATTCCGTACTCTTGCTTCAGAACTATCCTGGAATAATGAGGCCCTCTGCGCGACCTTTAAAAAAGGCCTATCCAGCAACATTAAAGATGTTCTGGCCGCACGAGAAATCCCTGCTAACTTACATGAACTCATTCATCTAGCCACTCGCATTGACATGCGTTTTTCTGAAAGGCGTCAGGAGCTCCGCCAGGATATGGACTTTGTTCGCACGAGGCGTTTTCTCTCCCCGGCTCCTCTCTCCTCTGGTCCCCTGCAATCCGTTCCTGTGCCTCCCACCGTGGAGGCTATGCAGGTCGACCGGTCTCGCCTGACACCTCAAGAGAGGACACGACGCCGCATGGAGAATCTCTGCCTGTACTGTGCCGGTACCGAACACTTCCTGAAGGATTGTCCTATCCGTCCTCCCCGCCTGGAAAGACGTACGCTGACTCCGCACAAAGGTGAGACAGTCCTTGATGTCAACTCTGCTTCTCCACGTCTTACTGTGCCTGTGCGGATATCTGCCTCTACCTTCTCCTTCTCTACTATGGCCTTCTTGGATTCCGGATCTGCAGGAAATTTTATTCTGGCCTCTCTCATCAACAGGTTCAACATCCCGGTGACCAGTCTCGCCAGACCCCTCTACATCAATTGTGTTAACAATGAAAGATTGGACTGTACCATACGTCTCCGCACGGAGCCCCTCCTAATGTGCATCGGACCTCATCACGAGAAAATTGAGTTTTTGGTCCTCCCCAATTGCACTTCCGAAATTCTCCTTGGACTACCCTGGCTTCAACACCATTCCCCAACCCTGGATTGGTCCACTGGAGAGATCAAGAGTTGGGGTCCCTCTTGTTTCAAGGACTGCCTTAAACCGGTTCCCAGTACTCCTTGCCGTGACTCTGTGGTTCCCCCTGTAACCGGTCTCCCTAAGGCCTATATGGACTTTGCGGATGTTTTTTGCAAAAAACAAGCTGAGACTCTACCTCCTCACAGGCCTTATGACTGTCCTATTGACCTCCTCCCGGGCACTACTCCACCCCGGGGCAGAATTTATCCTCTCTCTGCCCCAGAGACTCTTGCTATGTCTGAGTACATCCAGGAAAATTTAAAAAAGGGCTTTATCCGCAAATCCTCCTCTCCTGCCGGAGCCGGATTTTTCTTTGTGTCCAAAAAAGATGGCTCCCTACGTCCTTGCATTGACTACCGCGGTCTTAATAAAATCACGGTAAAGAACCGCTACCCCCTACCTCTCATCTCTGAACTCTTTGATCGCCTCCAAGGTGCCCACATCTTTACCAAACTGGACTTAAGAGGTGCTTATAATCTCATCCGCATCAGAGAGGGGGATGAATGGAAAACGGCATTTAACACTAGAGATGGACACTTTGAGTATCTGGTCATGCCCTTTGGCCTGTGCAACGCCCCTGCCGTCTTCCAAGACTTTGTTAATGAAATTTTTCGTGACCTCTTATACTCCTGTGTTGTTGTATATCTGGACGATATCCTGATTTTTTCTGCCAATCTAGAAGAACACCGCCAGCATGTCCGTATGGTTCTTCAGAGACTTCGTGACAATCAACTTTATGCCAAGATGGAGAAATGTCTGTTTGAATTCCAATCTCTTCCTTTCCTAGGATACTTGGTCTCTGGCCAGGGACTACAAATGGATCCAGACAAACTCTCTGCCGTCTTAGATTGGCCACGCCCCTCCGGACTCCGTGCTATCCAACGTTTTTTGGGGTTCGCCAATTATTACAGACAATTTATTCCACATTTTTCTACCATTGTGGCTCCTATCGTGGCTTTAACCAAAAAGAATGCCAATCCTAAGTCATGGCCTCCTCAAGCGGAAGACGCCTTTAAACAGCTCAAGTCTGCCCAACGGCTGAATCCTCGCCAGGCCAGGTGGTCTCTGTTCTTTGCCCGATTTAATTTTGAAATTCACTTTCGGCCTGCCGATAAGAACATTAGGGCCGATGCTCTCTCTCGTTCCTCGGATGCCTCGGAAGTAGAGCTCTCTCCGCAACACATCATTCCTCCTGACTGCCTGATCTCCACTTCTCCAGCCTCCATCAGGCAAACTCCCCCAGGGAAGACCTTCGTCTCTCCACGCCAACGCCTCGGAATCCTCAAATGGGGTCACTCCTCCCATCTCGCAGGTCATGCGGGCATCAAGAAATCCGTGCAACTCATCTCTCGTTTCTATTGGTGGCCGACTCTGGAGACGGATGTCGTGGATTTTGTGCGAGCCTGCACTGTCTGTGCCCGGGATAAGACTCCTCGCCAGAAGCCCGCTGGTCTTCTTCATCCTCTGCCTGTCCCCGAACAGCCTTGGTCTCTGATTGGTATGGACTTTATTACTGACTTACCCCCATCCCGTGGCAACACTGTTGTTTGGGTGGTCGTTGATCGATTCTCCAAAATGGCACATTTCATCCCTCTTCCTGGTCTTCCTTCAGCGCCTCAGTTGGCAAAACAATTTTTTGTACACATTTTTCGTCTTCACGGGTTGCCCACGCAGATCGTCTCGGATAGAGGCGTCCAATTCGTGTCAAAATTCTGGAGGGCTCTCTGTAAACAACTCAAGATTAAATTAAACTTTTCTTCTGCATATCATCCTCAATCCAATGGGCAAGTAGAAAGAATTAACCAGGTCTTGAGTGATTATTTACGGCATTTTGTTTCCTCCCGCCAGGATGACTGGGCAGATCTTCTACCATGGGCCGAATTCTCGTATAACTTCAGAATCTCTGAATCTTCCTCCAAATCCCCATTTTTCGTGGTGTACGGCCGTCACCCTCTTCCCCCCCTCCCTACTCCCTTGCCCTCTGGTTTGCCCGCTGTGGATGAAATATCTCGTGATCTTTCCACCATATGGAAAGAGACCCAAAATTCTCTCTTACAGGCTTCATCACGCATGAAGAAGTTTGCTGATAAAAAAAGAAGAGCTCCCCCCATTTTTTCTCCTGGAGACAAGGTATGGCTCTCCGCCAAATATGTCCGCTTCCGTGTCCCTAGCTACAAATTGGGACCACGCTATCTTGGTCCTTTCAAAATTTTGTGCCAGATTAATCCTGTCTCTTACAAACTTCTTCTTCCTCCTTCTCTTCGTATTCCTAATGCCTTTCACGTTTCTCTTCTTAAACCACTCATCATCAACCGTTTCTCTCCCAAACTTGTTTCTCCCACTCCTGTTTCCGGCTCCTCGGACATCTTCTCCGTAAAGGAGATACTGGCCTCCAAGAAGGTCAGAGGGAAAACTTTTTTTTTAGTCGATTGGGAGGGTTGTGGTCCTGAAGAGAGATCCTGGGAACCTGAGGACAATATCCTAGACAAAAGTCTGCTCCTCAGGTTCTCAGGCTCTAAGAAGAGGGGGAGACCCAAGGGGGGGGTACTGTTACGCCGAGCGCTCCGGGTCCCCGCTCCTCCCCGGAGCGCTCGCTACACTCTCGCTACTGCAGCGCTCCGGTCAGATCCTCTGACCCGGTGCGCTGCGATACCGCCTCCAGCCGGGATGCGATTCGCGATGCGGGTGGCGCCCGCTCGCGATGCGCACCCCGGCTCCCGTACCTGACTCGCTCTCCGTCGGTCCTGTCTCGGCGCGCGCGGCCCCGCTCCCTAGGGCGCGCGCGCGCCGGGTCTCTGCGATTTAAAGGGCCACTGCGCCGCTGATTGGCGCAGTGGTTCTAATTAGTGTGTTCACCTGTGCACTCCCTATTTATACCTCACTTCCCCTGCACTCCCTCGCCGGATCTTGTTGCCATTGTGCCAGTGAAAGCGTTTCCTTGTGTGTTCCTAGCCTGTGTTCCAGACCTCCTGCCGTTGCCCCTGACTACGATCCTTGCTGCCTGCCCCGACCTTCTGCTACGTCCGACCTTGCTTCTGTCTACTCCCTTGTACCGCGCCTATCTTCAGCAGTCAGAGAGGTTGAGCCGTTGCTAGTGGATACGACCTGGTCACTACCGCCGCAGCAAGACCATCCCGCTTTGCGGCGGGCTCTGGTGAAAACCAGTAGTGACTTAGAACCGGTCCACTAGCACGGTCCACGCCAATCCCTCTCTGGCACAGAGGATCCACCTCCTGCCAGCCGGCATCGTGACACTGCTTATTAAAACACTAAATGCTGACACCCCCCTCCCCCCGACGTTTTGCCGGCCATAACCAGCTTTATCAAGGGCAGAGGTGTAAGTGACACTATACCTGGAATCCAAGGTGTAAATAGCCTCTGTTTGTAGGCGTACCCTATCTCAATTGTTCCCCTGTGCCAATCATTATCCACCAAGTCATTGTGGTAACTCCCAAAATATATAAAACAGCCCCTGAGTGGTTAATAACACTTGTGTAATGCTGCGAATCTGCCAATGTTTCACTTGCCCCTGTTCCGTTCTTCCGTACATGCGCCAATTGTTCTAACACTCCTGAATGTATACTTCCGGTTTTCAACATATCACATGAGTAGTCAGCCGGCCGCTCATGTAACTATTCTCGTATGCGGTCATGTGACCTGTAACGTGACTCTATTCTTTAGTTCACATGACTATGTCATGTGATCAATAGTGCGCAAAGTCATAGACTATTATCGCAGTCCCCTATTATTTTGATATTAGAATATAGCAGTGGCTCAAACTGTAATTTTTACTCAATGTAATATTATTTACTAATATAATATTATTCTCTATTAAGCCACCCTCCTATATAACCTCTGATATTAGTTATTTACAATTGTGGTATACCGGTACTGGATTGCATCCGTTACCTTGTGGTGAGGTCCCCAAAGTCAGAGTCCCTAGGTACCGGTGGGGTCCTCATCTATAGTTAGCCCCTAGTCACCCCTTTAATAGTTAAAACTATTCAAATTCTAAGTGTATATATGTATATAAAGTGTACTTACCTTGTTGTAGTGTCGCAGGACCTGCGGGTCACGTGATGCATTCCAAAACTCTATGGTTTATGGTTCAAGGACCTTTGAAGGAAGTCAGGTGATCGCCCACCATGCATTGTAACAGTGAGTGACAGCTGATTGGACCAATCCAAAATGGCTCAGCCCCTGCTCATATAAGGGAGCTGTGGCCATTAATCCCTCTCTTGTTCCTGTGCTGCCAAGCAAGCAGCAGCTCTTTCCTCGTGGGCTGCTGATAGAGGAGGATCTGTGCAGCTTTTGTCAGCAGTGACTAGGCCCAAGCCTTGCGGCAACGGCCATCTTACAAAACTGTGAGTTATCTCAATCCCTGTTAAGTCTGCAAGATCACCGGACCTAAACAGACCCCTAAATACGGACAGATCTCTGCATCAATCCTAATTCTACTAGTCCTTTGGATAAGCTAGTGGTCCACGGCATCTGTCAATCGCTGCCGTACTACATAGAGACTGTATTGCTAAGACTGTTGCTGTTAATTGGATGTACTGCAAGTACCTCAGTAAAGTTTATAAAAGTTCAAGTTCATCTCTATTATGGACCTTCATTCATTTAAGCACGCACCTATCGTTTCTGGGAAGGGTGGCGATAGTCCGAAGATTTACCTCAGCGTATTAACCCACACCCTGGTGTCACGAGTGACAGGGGTCAAAGTAACCCCTCATATACCGAAGCAACACCCCAACTACACTACACCCCCAAGGCCCTACCACACAATGTCATATGTTCACACTATATATCTCCCTTCATATTTTATATTGGGTATGGCCATTAATATTACCTACTCCTCGCTTCAGGGCCCAAATTTGAATATACAACCACAGAACCCTGGGAATTTAATACCATCGCAACCAAACACCAACATTAACAGGGGTGCGCAGAGAATGATGACACCAATGATAAACACACCTACTTCAACAAATACTTTTATAGGGTTACATCCAAATCATACAGGTCTGAATCAAACACTTATATTACCCATGACACCACAGGTAGCGCAGGGACAATTACTTACCCAGACGTTGATGGCAGTGCCTCGGCCACCAGGGATGATGTGAAGGAGTCACTAGGGTGACAACACTATGCAAGAGAACAACAAGAAAACTTCAAAGAGGATGAGATGCAATTTTTTTTATCTATCATCCCATGTACTAACGATGGCACAAAAATCTCTACTTCTTAAGGGGTTGTCCTTTACTCCCACTCCAAAGTTTGACCTCTTTGAGTCAGTAAAGGATATAAATGTATTTGCAAGAAAGTTGTCACTTAATAAATGGCATGTGGATAAACAGAAAAATTATACGGACCTGAGATATAGGGACAGTGTAGCCCTGAAAGCCCTAATAGATCTGGAGCTGGAAAATGAAGGGGAGGAGGTTAATCTGATGGCACCTTTTACCAACTTTAAACCATGTTCCATCATGACCCCAACAGTATTCTAGTATAGAAACCTTTGTAGGTATGGTTACAGCGGATATCCAAAGAATACAACCTAGAATGAGTAGAGTGGGTTCCAATCTGTCCAGGGAGGAACAAATGGCCTCACAAGAACTGAAGACAAAGAAGGAATTAATAATAAAACCCTCCAATAAGGGGGGAAATATTGTCCTCCTGGACAGATTGGATTACATACAGATGGTGAAGGACATAATGAAGGATGAGGAAACTTATGAAGTTCTGAGAAAGGACCCCACAGATGAGTATTTGAGGGAATTAAAACAGATTCTAGAAAGAGCTAAAGAACAAAATCTCATATAGGATGATGAATTAAAATTCTTTTTTATTGCACATCCTAGGATAACGGCACTTCCTAAGATGCACAAAAAGTACTCACCGATAAGAGGCAGGCCAATAGTATCAGGCAATAATAACATAACACAAAATATCAGTAAGTACGTCGACAATATCTTGGCCCCCTTTGTTCCCAAACTCCCTTCATATCTTAGGGACACTAAAGACACAGTTAAGAAAATCACGGATCTCACTATCACGGATAACACTTTTCTTATGAGTTTAGATGTGGAGGGACTTTATAGTAATATTCAACACGATTTAGGGATTAAAGCCACAACCACTTATCTTCACACAAAAAGCAGGTTATTAAATGACCACAATTTATTTTTCACACATTTACTTGAGTTTCTATTAAAGCTTTTTAATTACTTTTTATTTCAGGGTACCTTTTATCAGCAGATAAAAGGTACCGCTATGGGGACCTCATGTGCACAAACCTTTGCAAATCTCTTTTTAGGGTGATGGGAGCACGATTTTCATGATGAAAAATTCATGAGACAGGCCTTCAATAAAGAACAACAAAAGTCACGTAATGAACTCCTCAACAAGAAAATTGAAACACCAGGCACAAAGTGATACAATGTACAGGAATGTATGATGCCTACTCAAATCAGGTAATGAATATCTTAAAAAAGTATTGGCCTATTCTCCAGGCAGATTCAGATTTGAGAGAAGTAATTGGTTCTAGACCCAAAATCACATCCAAAAGAGGTCCAAATTTGAGGGACCTTCTAGTCCATAGTCACCAAAAAGTAAATGAAGTGAGCATAGAACTAGTTGGTTACCCAATCCTCCGGAAGGTTCATTCCCATGTGGGCATTGTGCTATTTGTAAACACATGCCAAAGACTAAAACCTTTGTAAACCCAATTGATGGGAGAAATTAACAAATTAGAGAATTTTTCAATTGTGGGAGTAACAATGTGATATATGGGGCTAAATGTGAATGCCCACTATATATACGTGGGTAAAACCACACAGGAACTTTGAAGAGTGGGAAAACACTTAAGCACAATTCGAACCAATGCAGATACATCCCTGTCAAGACATGTGAGGTCTCAACATGGAGGCAGAATTGAAACATTAAAATTAAGAAATATTAATGGAGTATTTACTAAATAGAAAATATGATGCTTTCTAGATCCTGGAAACAACAATAACCCTGGACAAATAACAATTTAAAGAAGGATGAAGATGGAATTTAATAAATATGGTCCCTTCGTTGGCATACCACAAAAAATCATACATTTTGTTAACTCCAACCACAGTCGGATCCACTGGCAACAAACTGTTTCACGTTAACCAGCTTCCTTTGAGAGGAAGTGGGTTACTGCAAAACAGTCCGATTCCAGTGGATCTAACTGCGGTTGGAGTAATTTCTCAGGGCCAGTGTTATAACTACATCTCTGAGGTTTACCATAAATTTTTACTTGTGGCATAAACCCATTGCTTCAGAGCAGCCTCATCATTCAGTCAGAGAAAGAAGAATCTCCCGTGAAGATGCCAGAAGAGTATTTCTTCTTTCCTGTCGCTCTTTTTTATGCAGAACGGTATGGGTGAGGAAAGGTGAGGCTGTATCCCCTGACCTCCTATTGCTTTTCAACTCTAAGCTTAGAATCTATGATTCATGAATGACCCAGTTTTCCATGAAACACTTCAAATTTCTTAAACTTGGCAAAAATTGGGACTGAGGAACAACAGCTCACTTTCTGGGAGAGTGATCTGTCATTTTGTCTAGAGATGAGCACATTTTTGATAAATTAGTTCCGGTTGATTCAACGAATTTTCAGAAAATTTTTGGTTTGGTTCAAATTTATTTGTGGTGAATCTGTATTAAAAACGGCTATTTCTGGCCTACAAAGAGCCTCAATAGGGGTGTAGAACAATTTACCTTGCTGTAACACGCATATGGAGTGTGCTGGGGTAGTGAAATAATACTGTTATTCAGTATGCAAATCAGAGGCGTTGCTATTAGAATCATTGTCGCAGAGCGGCACAATGACAAAGCCTGGAGGTGGCGGCATCATGAGGAGATTATTTAGTGCCTGAATGACACAGCGTGAAGGTGGCGGCAGCATGAGGAGACCATATAGTTGTAGAATGACACAGCGTGGAGGTGGCAACAGCCTGACAAGACCATAGGGCCACCCAATTGATAAGATTAAAGATATTTTTTAACATTTAAATTGAAGATTTCAAATAGATGAACCTAAAAAGTTTCATTTAATGTGCCAGCAGCATGAGGAGACCACATTGCGGTACAGTGACACAGCCTGGAGGTGGTGGAAGCATGAGGAGACCATATAGTGGCTGAATGACACAGTCTGGAGTTGGCGGCAGCATGAGGAGACCATGTATTGGCCGTATGACACAGCCTAGAGGTGGCGGAAGCATTAGGAGACCATATAGTTGCAGAATGAGACAGCCTGGAGGTGGTTGGAGATGTTAATAGGAACAAAATGGTACACCACTTAGATGTATGCATTTGGTATGCACTTATGAGGGGAGGACAATGCAATCCAGTACGCTTAAAACAGTAGTTGTCTACAACCCCAGCAGGTGTGTACTTTTGGCTGGCCTTTCACAGTATCTAGGCCCTTAAGACTTTAACAGGAACAAAATGGTACACCACTTAGATGTACGCACAGGTTACACTTAATGGAGGACAACACACTTTTAGTGCTCTGCTCACCCTAACTGGCTGGCTACTATTAGCTTTTCAGTTGTTGTACACACTAGTGCTGCAGTACACAGTCATGGTGTACTACACAGAACATTACACTCTCTCTCTCAATCTCACTCCCTTCCTTATCAGTGCTTCTAGGCTGGATTTGGGCTTGAGGTGGTATAATCGCTGGTATAAAAAAGCTTTTCTGTACAACACACACTGTTCTCTGTCCCTCTCATCAATAGATCGCTGATGTTACTGGGAGGTGAATCGCTGCTGTAAAAATGCTTTTCTGTGCAACACGCACTGCTGTCTGTCCCTCTCTCTCTGCAATAGATCGCTGATGTGACTGAGAGATGAATCGCTGTGGTAAAAATGCTTTTCTGTGCAACACACTGCGATGCCTGTCCCTCTTTCTCTGTAATAGAACGCTGATGTGACTGGCCACAAAATGGTTGCCAATTATATAGGACTGTGACATCACAGGTGTGGCTGGCTGCTGATAGGCTGCATGTGATTCAGGGTGATCCCGCCTTCCCTTCCTGCCTTCCCAGCATTCCTTGCCCCATGTCCTCACATGTGGATCCGGCATTTTAGATGCTCTGGAGCCTGGACCGCACTAAATGAAGTTTAATGAAGCGATTCATGTGATCGAATCACGGCGATATTCACATTTGTTATGAATCAAATTTTTCCCGAAATTCGCTACGAATTCATATTCGTCAGATTCGATTCGCTCATCCCTAATTTTGTCAATCGGCATTTGAAGATGAGTTTTCCAATAGTTGCACTTCGCCCTCTCTGACACCTCATCCATCCATTGTAACACGGTTAAACCAACCTCAGATGTCTCAAAGGTTGAAATCCTGTCATTAGAACGTTTCTTCGCCTCCTGACAGCCAGGTTCTTGGTGGTGATGTTTCCAATCTCCAAAGTCTACAATAAAAGCATGTGACCATAATCTCATGTTCAATGTGATTAATTTTTCTGTTAAAAAAAATAAAAATAAAATAAAGCGGAGACGCTTCAGCAGTTCCATTGCGTGGAAGGTGAAAGAGGTTGATTTGAATTAAATATTGTTTAAATAGCTTTCGCTCGGCTTGGTCAAACTTTATTAAATAAAACATTCCACCTAAAATCTCATTTCATTATCTGGCGGCGTTAAATTAACTTTGCAAAAATAACACAATGGGAAATGGCGTAAAATGTCACAACTGCAAGAACATTAGATGCCCCATGTCACTATATGCTTCGGTTTTATATAGAACATTAAGATGAATAATACAGAGAGGGTGGCGTGAAGCGCAGGGAGAGGGCATTCTCAGGGATGGTTTATGGAGTAATACTCCACTTCTAGGCGCACTTTACTTCATTCCCAATTATTATCTATAGACCGCAGTCTAAAATTAATTCCGTGATGAAACGTATATGTAGTGTATGAATGTAAAATATATGATCCATTTTACCTGGAACTATGTGCAGCAATGGTGATGAAGGGAAATTGGGTTTTTAAATATTTCATGTATAAACATGCAAATGTTCGATTCCTTTAATCCCTTAAGGACGCAGCCCATTTGGGCCTTAAGGACACAGACAATTTTATTTTTACGTTTTTTTTTTTTCCTCCTCGCCTTGAAAAAATCATAACTCTTTTATATTTTCATCCACAGACTAGTATGAGGGCTTGTTTTTTGCGTGACCAGTTGTACGTTGTAATGACATCACTCACTTTACCATAAAATGTATGGCACAACCAAAAAAAATACTATTTGTGTGGGGAAATGAAAAAGAAAACCGCAATTTTGCTAATTTTGGAAGGTTTCGTTTTCACGCCGTACAATTTATGGTAAAAATGACATGTGTTCTTTATTCTTTGGGTCAATACAATTAAAATGATACCCATGATAACATACTTTTCTATTACTGTTGCGCTTAAAAAAAATCACAAACTTTTTAACCAAATTAGTACGTTTAAGATATAAGCGTCGGTATGAGGGTTGATTTTTTGCGCCATGATCTGTAATTTTTATTGATACCATATTTGCTTATATAAAACTTTTAATTGTTTTTTTTTATTTTTTGGGGGAATAAAATGTTATAAAAAAGCAGCTATTTTGGACTTTTTTTTTTTTACGTTCTTGCCGTTCACCATACGGTATCATTAACATTTTATTTTAATAGTTCAGATATTTACGCACGAGGCGATACCAAATATGTATATAAAATAATTTTTTTAACACTTTTTGGGAGTGAAATAGGGAAAATGGGACAATTTACGTTTTTATTGGGGGAGGGGATTTTTCACATTTTTTTTAACTTTAATTTTTACTTTTATTTTTACACTTTAATAGTCCCCATAGGGGACTATTTATAGCAATCATTCGATAGCTAACGCTGTTCAGTGCTATGTATAGGAAATAGCACTGATCAGCGTTATCGGTCATATTCTGCTCTGGTCTGCGGGAAGGCAGATCAGAGCAGAAGACTCCCGGAAGGCAGTGGAGGCAGGTGAGGGGACCTCCGTCTGCCATGCTGGATGATCGGATCGCGGCAGCAGCGCTGCGGGTGATCTGATCATCCATTTAAGTGACCGCGATGCTGCAGATGCCGTGATCTGTATTGATCACGGCATCTGAGGGGTTAATGGTGGACATCCGCGGGATTGCGGATGTCCGCCATTACCGGCGGGTCCCTGGCTGCGATCAACAGCCGGGACCTGCCGCGCATGATCCGGGCATCGCTCCGATGCCCGCGGTTATACTTAGGACGTAAATGTACGTCCTGGTGCGTTAAGTACCACCTCACCAGGCCCTGATTTACTATTGTAAACCCAACATGTTCTGTAGGGTTGTGCGACAGATTCCGATGCATCGTGCTAGAAATTCTGCCTGACCAGAATTTCCGCCAGAATTGAAAAAAAACGACTAACTATCCATTTTATTGAGAAAACCCGAAAAAGTGGCGTGGTCTGCAGCAAAATTTTACATGAACCTACCATATTTACTATTTCCACAGAATTTGAGCTGAGGAAAACCCCACAGATCAGATCATGTGTAAAAAAAAAAAAAGGAAAATGTAGGGAAAAGAGCAAAATGTAGGGAAACAGCAGGAGCTGGGCAGCTTTATATCTTGGTAGAATAACACCTTATAGGAGAACTGCAGCCAAAACTAACATCCCCCATCCACAGGATAGAGGAAAAGAAGCTGAGTCCGGGGGGTTCCATGCGATCTCCGGTACAGGATCCTGGCTGTCAGTGAGCAGCTGATAGACGGCACACTCTCCATTAATTTCTATGGAAGCGCGTGCGAACCCCTGTTGTCCTGCTGACAAGATCACTCTAAATAGCTCCAGAGCCCAAGAAAAAAATAAAAATTGTAATGCAAGGAGGCACAAAATCCTCTTGGACATTGAAGGGGCACTCTGGTGGGAAAAAAAAAATTTCAAATAAACTGGCTCCAGAAAATTAAACAGATTTGTAAATTACTTCTACCTAAAAATATCAACCCTTCCAGTACAAATCAGCTGCTGTATACTACAGAGAAATTTGTGTAGTTCTTTCCAGTCTGACCACAGTGCTCTCTGCTGCCTCCTCTGTCCATGTCACGAACTGTCCAGAGCAGGAAAGGTTTGCGATGGGGATTTGCTTCTAATCTGGACAGTTCCTGACATGGACAGAGGTGGCAGCAGACGGGAAAGAACTACACAATTTTCTCTGTAGTATACAGCAGCTTATTAGTACTGAAAAGGTTAAGATTTTTTTAATAGAAGTCCTTTTCAAATCTGTTTAACTTTCTGCCACCAGTTGATTTGAAAACATTTGTTTTTCACTTGTTTTCACCGGAATTCCCCTTTAAAGCCAAAAATGGCTTGGAGTAAAGATGGATGAGAAGATAAAGTACAGGCACTCACCTGTAAATAAAAATCTTCAGAACTACCGTATTTTTCGCCCTATAGGACGCACCCTATTTTAAAGGTGCAAAATCTAGAAATAAAAGATTCTGCACCCAACAGTGATCTTCAACCTGTGGACCTCCAGATGTTGCAAAACTACAACTCCCAGCATGCCCGGACAGCCAACGGGAGTTGTAGTTTTGCAACATCCGGAGGTCCGCAGGTTGTAGACCACTGGTATAGGAGGTAATACTCGTCACCGCTGCCCTGGATGTCGCTCCATCGCTGTCGCCGCGTCCCCGTGGTGTCCCCGATGCTCCAGACGTCTTCTTCCCCGGGATCCACGCTCTCCGTCACCGTCATCACGCCGCCACGCACGCCGCTCCTATTGGATGACGGCGTGCGCGACGACGTGATGACGACGAAGGAGAGCGCAGGGGATCCCGGCACGGAGAAGACACCGAGGAGGCAGGTAAGGTGCCTCCCGGTGTCCTGTAAACTGTTCGGGACGCCGTGATTTCACCGCGGCGGTCCCAAACAGCCCGACTGAGCAGCCGGGTTAGTGTTATTTTCGCTTCAAACGCGACGGTCAGCTTTGATCGCCATGTCTGAAGGGTTAATACAGGGCATCACCGCAATCGGTGATGTCCTGTATTAGCGACGGGTCCCAGCCATTGATGGCCGCAGGTATTCGCCGTATAAGACGCACCAACTTTTCCCCCCCAGTTTTGGGGAAGAAAAAGTGCATCTTATACGCCGAAAAATACGGTATATTAAATGTCTTTTTAAAACATGTCACAGGGTAGAATAAAAATGAATTATTTTGTGTTTTTCTTAAAGTTTTTGTTTTGCGCACTGTTGTCTAACATTACATCACCTATTGGTTGGCTTAATATACACCAATTTTTGTGCAACACAGAGGGAAGAAGAAATATAAGTGTGTACGTTGCACTCTATCTTCAGTGTATGTGTGTATGTTGAATTGTTAGTCTAAATTAAGAATTATACAACTTTTTCTTCATTCCCCCAGGGTCTTATGTCCCTTCCATGCAGCCGTAACGCCTTTGCCACTTTGTTGCCCGACATGCAAAAAAAATTAAAAAAAATACGTAATAAATGAGGCGTCAGGCATCCAAAACTGAGCCAGAATTCTGGCACATGTGAAATCCTCCCCTTTTTGCTTTGCACCTGACTAAAATAAATCAAAAACTCATATCGCAAGGATAAAGAATAAATACAAAAAATGAGCTTCCCGCTGATATCTCCAAGGAGAATAAAGATAAAAACCTTCTGTTATTTCTCGTCATTCACGACATTTGGGCTGTTGTAATCTTTTGTGACTCTTTTCTTATTTAGTTATCAGCCTTGGAGGATCCAATTTATGGTGAGGTGAAGCTAAAAATTTCCAATTTCATCTGAGGTCCACCCTGAGCCTCACCTCCCGATCTCCTTGTCTCTCTACGTTAACCTGTCACGTCTCATTACGGTGTGAGATCTCATCTCTGTGCATGCTCCGAATAACAGGGATTTTATGGAAACCCTTCGGCTAATGGGGTTCTGCTAGTGGATTTAATAAGGCGCGATGAACCTTCACAGTCAGGTGACCAGACACGTGTGGCCTCATTTCGTGTAAAAGAAAATGATAATGTTTTAGTTAAAGTATTCTGCTGCTGCACGGATTCTGATACTCTGATTACACTGCATAGTATTTCCCCTAATATAAAACAAATTCAGTTATGGGGCTATTGACTACTTTTATCTGTTCCTTTTTTTATGTCATATCACAGAAAAAGATGATGCTCCTATATGTAACTCACTTGGTCATGCAGATGCTTTACATGTCTTTTTTTATGTGTCTAACTTCTGTATTTGTCTCACAAGCTTTCCTCCGAAAGAATGAACCCGCTCAGAAAAGCATTGCCATCTATGGAGGCGGAGCATTTCCGAGCGGTCCTAGCACTAGCAAAACATTCTATTTGTGTAATGTTTTCCATACAAAAGATTACACAAGGGGGAGGGAAAGGGTCCCAGCGGTCGGACCCCACTATCATATACTGTGGATAGGGGATAAGTTGTCTGTCACTGGACAATCCCTTTAAGTCTTGTGATTGTTGTTGATCCTGAACCCTTGGGGGAAATGCCTATGTCCCTCAATAGTAAGTGCATGGCTGCTGATAGCAGCCATCACTCACAGTATATGGAGTGATTCGACTCCTGCGCTCGCTTCATAGACAGAATGCTGCTAAGGAGCTAAATGTACGTCCTAGCGCGTTCATTACCTTTGTACCATTTATGTCCAATGTCCTTAAAGGGTACTACGGTGGAAAACTTAAAAAAAAATGTTATCAACTGGTGCCAGAAAGTTTAACAGATTTGAAAATTACTTCTATTTAAAAATCTTAATCATCCCAGTACTTATTAGCGGCTGTATACTACAGAAGAAGTTATTTTCTTTTTGGATTTCTTTTCTTTATGTCCAAAGTGCTCTCTGCTGATGCCTCTGTCCATGTAAGGAACTTTCCAGAGCACGAGAAAATCCCCATAGCAAACATTTGCTGCTCTGGTCAGTTCCTAAAATGGACAGAGGTGTCAGAAGAGCACTGTGGATAGACAGAAAAGAAATCCAAAAAGAAAAGAACTTCCTCTGTAGTATATAGCTGTTGATAAGTACTGGAAGGATTAACCTGTTGAGGACCAAGGGCGTACAGGTATGCCCTTGCTCCCTGGGACTTAAGGACCAAGGGCGTACCTGTACACCCTTGGCGTTTCCATTTACCGCCACGCATGGGGCGGTGATCAGAACGGGATGACTGCTGACATTTCTCAGCAGCCATCCCAGGACATCGCCTAGGGGGGTCCTGAGACCACCCCTTGTCGGCGATCACCATGATTCGCCGGTTAATTCTGACCAGTGAATCGCGGCTTTTCCGGGCTGATCGGGTCTCTGTTGACCCGCTCACCGGGAAAATAGGGATGATGAGATCAGCGAAAATAGGGATCTGATCATCCTAAAGGATAGGAGCGAGGTGGCAAGGGTACAACCTCCTGCTATCCCTTGTGATTGGCCGGTGAATCGCAGGGCAGGGGCAGGGGTTGAAAGTTTCCCAGTGTTGCATAACTACAACTTCCAGCATGCATGGTCTGTCAATGCATACTGGGAGCTGTAGTTTTGCAACAGCTGGAGGTATGCCCCCCTCATGTGAATGTACAGGGTACATTCACACGGGTGGGGGTTTACAGCGATTTTTTTTGCTTTAAGTTTGAGTTGTGGCAAATTTTCCGCTGAAGCTGAAACTACCAGCGGGAGACTCGCCGTAAACCCCCGTGTGAATGTACCCTAAAAACACTACACAAAATAAAGAGTAAAACACTACATACACCCCCTTACACTGATCCCCCCCCCCCCCATAAAAATTCAAAACGTCTCGTACGGCACTGTTTCCAAAACGGTACATCCAGCTGTTGCAAAATAACTCACAGCATTGCCGGACAGCCATTGACTGTCCAGGCGTGCTCTGGGATTTGCAACAGCTGGAGGCACCCTGTTTGGGGAACACTGCCGTAGGGTATTTTGGTGGAGGAGGCAAACACCATGCTTGCATCCGGGTCTGTCCCTATGAAAATTCCTAATTTAGGCCTCAAATGTGCATGCTGCTCTTTCACTTGGGAGCCCTGTCGTATTTCAAGGCAACAGTTGGGGTATTTCCATACTCAGGAGAAATTGTGCTACAAATTTTGGGGGGCTTTTTCTCTTTTTACCCCCTTATAAAAGGTAAAGTTGGGGTCTACGCCAGCATTCTAGTGTAATTTTTTTAAATATTTTACACTGACATGCTGGTGTTGCCCCATACTTTTTATTTTCACAAGAGGTAAAAGGAAAAAAGTTCCCCAAAATTTGTAGCGCAATTTCTTCCGAGTACAGAAATACCCCATATGTGGTCATGAACTGCTCTGCGGGCGCACAACAGGGCTCAGGAGTGAGAGCGCGCCATGTACATTTGAGGCCTAAACTGGTGATTTGCACAGGGGTGGCTGCTGGTTACAATGGTTCTGACATAAAAAAAACACCTGCATGTGATGCCATTTTGGAAGCTACACCCCTCATGGAATGTAACAAGGAGTTTAGTGAGCTAAAACACCCCACAGGTGTTTGACAAATTTTTGTTAAAGTTGGATGTGAAGATGAAAATGTAGATTTTTTTTCACTAAAATGATGGTGTTACCCCAAATTTTTCTTTTTCACAAGGGGTAATAGAAAAAAGCCCACCAAAATTTGTAACACCTTTTCTTCTGAGTTAGGAAATACCCCATATGTGGATGTTAAAGGAGATGTCAGGCGCTCACTTTTCTTATTTTATCCGTTCCTGGCTGAAAAATAAAAGAAAACAAATTTTCTCTTACCTGCCTAGGCTCCCCCGGTGCTTCAGTACAGGTGTTCGGTCCCCGGGGTATATTCTTCTTACTTCCTGTTAGCCCGGCACGTCACACGGAGCTTCAACCTATCACCGGCCGCAGCGATGTCCCGCCTCGGCCAGTGATAGGCTGAAGCTCCCTGTGACGTGTCGGGCTAACAGGAAGTAAGAAGAATACAGCCCGGGGACCGAACGCCTGTACCGGAGCACCGGGGGAGCGTAGGCAGGCAAGAGAAAGCTTATTTTCTTTTTTTTGCAGCCGGGAACGGATACAATAAGAAAAGTGAGCACCGGACATCTCCTTTAAGTGCTCTGCGGGCACACTACAGGGCTCAGAAGGGAAGGAGCAAAATTTGGTTTTTGGAGAGTAAATTTGGCTAGAATTGAAGGCCATAAGCATTTACAAAGCCCCCATGCCCCAGAAAAGTGGACCCCCCACATGTGACCCCTTAGGAAACTACACCCCTCATAGAACGTAACAAGGGGTGCAGGGAGCATTTACACCCCACAAATTTTATTTTTCATTTGCCCAGCCCACTGTTCCAAAGATCTGTCAAACGCCAGTGGGGTGTAAATGCTCACTGCGCACCTTTTTATGTTCTGTGAGGGGTGTCGTTTCTGAACTGGAGTCACCTGTGAGGGGGTCTACTATTCCGGCAGCATGGGGACTTTGTAAACCCACATGGCCCCCGACTCTATCCAACCAAATTTTCTCTCCAAAAGCCCAATGGCGCTCCCTCTTTTCTGAGCCCTGTAGTGTTCCCACAGAGCACTAAACATCCAGATATGGGGTATTTCCATACTCAAAAGAAATGGGGTTAAAAATTTTGGGTGGCTTATTCTCCTATTACCCCTTGTGGAAAAAAAATTGGGGTAACACCAGCATTTTAGTGAAAAAATCAAATTTATCCTTTTCATGTCCAACTTTAGCAAAAATGTGTCAATCACCTGTGGGGTGTTAAGGCTCACTATACCCCTTGTTACATTCCTTGAGGGGTGTAGTTTCCCAAATAGTGTGCCATGTAGTTTTTTTGCTGTTGTGGCACCATGGGGGCATCCTACATGCGACATGCCCCCCAAACATTTTAGCAAATTTCACTCTCCAAAAGCCCAATGTCGCTCCTTACCTTCTGAGCCCTCTAGTGCACCCACTGAGCACTTTACATCTACATATGAGGTATTTCTTTACTCCAGAGAAATGGGATAACGCATTTTGTGGGCTTTTCTCCTATTACCCCTTGTGAAAATGAAAAATTTGGGGTAACACAAGCAAAAATTTTTTTTTTCATTTTCACGTCCCACTTTAACAAAAGTTTGTCAATCACCTATAGGGGGTTAAGGCTCACTGGACCCCTTGTTACGTTCCTTGAGGGGTGTAGTTTCCCAAATAGTATGCCATGTGTTTTTTTTGCTGGTCTGGCACCATGGGGGCTTCTTAAATGCGACATGCCCCCCAAAAAGCAATTTAGCAAAATTTGCTCTCCAAAATCCCATTGTCGCTCCTCTCTTCTGAGCCCTATAGTACACCCACAGAGCACTTTACATATGATATGCTCTGAGAATGTCTGTCTAATGTGTCCTCTGCTGGTGGTCACACATGCTCAGTAACATTCTGGCTTTTTTTTTTTTTTTTTGGCATTGATTTAATAACACTACAAAAACATTACCCAGCACAGAAGCATCAGCTTTCTGGTACACAAACTATGCTAGCTTGAAAGAGGTCATTGTGCCAAAACATTGCGCCTATGCTTCTACGCCCCAAGATAAAGAATATGCGTCCTCTGAAAGAGTGCAAAGGAAGAGAAAAGGGGTGGAGTCTGGGTACATTAGTTTGAACATTATGGGGTGACTTATCATTAGTGAGACAATTTTTTTTTTCTTCATTTGTGCCTTTTCCACTACTGGAAATTTTACATGCAACATAATAAATCCCATGCACTGATAGAAAGAAATGTGACAATAATAGACATGCAAGAATGCAAACTACAAACACAATCATAAATAAGACGCACCGCCTTCCAAGTCAGAAAACAACTTAAAATGCACAAAAATAAAATAAATAATAAAGGGGTACTCCACTGGAAAACTTTTTTTTTTTTTTTAATCAACTGATGACAGAAAGTTAAACGGATTTGTAAATTATAACAAAAGAAGAATGTAAAATTCACTCACCGCAACAAAGGCATCAATGTTCCCGGCTAGAGGGGATCGCGGGTCGCCGTCTTGTGGACTCCAGGAGCGCTCCTGAAGTCCACAAGACACCAACCTGCGATCCCCTCTAGCCGGGAACATTGATGCCTTTGTTGCGGTGAGTGAATGCTACATTCTTCTTTTGTTACATTTTGATACTTTACCTAGTTGCACGCACCCCGCAGGTATTACGGAGTAACTGGACCCTGACAACTGCCGTAGACTCCTCGTATCGGTACCACTCATATCCAGAGCTGCTCTCCTTCTGCTTCTTTCTCTCTATTGTGTGATAGATTTGTAAATTAATTCTATAAAAAAATGTTAATCCTTCTAGTACTTATCAGCAGCTGTATACTACAGAAGAAATTCTTATCTTTTTGAATTTCCTTTCTGTCTGGCCACAATGCTCTCTGCTGACACCTCTGTCCATTTTAGGAATTGTCCAGAGTAGGAACAAATTTCCATAGCAAACCTCTCCTGCTCTGGACAGTACCTGGCATGAACAGAGGTGTCAGCAGAGAGCACTGTGATCAGACAGAAAGGAAATTCAAAAAGAAAAGAACTTCCTCTGTAGAATACAACAGCTTTTAAGTACTGGAAGGATTAAGATTTTTTTAATAGAAGTAATTTACAAATCTGTTTAACTTTCTGGCACCAGTTGATTTAAAAACATAAAAATAATTCCAGCGAAGTACCCCTTTAATTTGCAAGTAACCTTCTTATTCAGGACAAATATCCAAACGTAAAATTTTTCACTATGGGCATAATTTATCATTATGGCGGATGGTTGTGCAGTGTGAAACCCGCTGCACAAATGTGTGTTTTTTTTTCCATTGCTGCACAAAATGTATTATGTTGCGCACATTCCTTCGTACGTGTGCGCATAAGACAAGGATGCTTTTTTTTTCTTTTAAATTAAACAGCAGAATCCCATTAAATAAGTACTCTGACAAAAATAACTCCAAAATAACTCCACAGGATAGGGGATAAGTAGCTGATCGCAGGGTCTGACCGCTATGCCCCCCGCGATCATTGGGACAGGACCCCAGAAGTCTCAGTGAGTAGTGTGTGTTCTCTACGAACAGACGGTGCGCGCTCCATTCATTCCTATGGGAGCACTGATGATGCCCGAGAGCTGTACTTAGGTCTTTTCAGCGCTCCCATAGGAATGAATGAAGCAAGTGACGGCTGTAGCCTTCGGCTGTCCGGCCATGCTGGGAGTTGTAGTATTGCAACAGCTGGAGGCACCATGGCTTGGAAACACTGTTCGATACCAGCGAGAAATCAATATAGCCAACAATAACGACATATTGTTACCATGTAGATGTCAGATGGCCGTTCTACACAGACGCCCTGCAGGGTATACAAGAGAATACAGCAGACACTATTACAGACACAATACACAACAACTATATCCAGTGACCCATGAGTGAAGCCTTCATTGTCTGGGGTCATTTTCTTTCTATTCTTCTCTATCCAGCCCGGATCACTTCTTACAGCTATGGTGACGTTTGTTGTTGCAGCCCCAACCTCTATAGCAACACAAAATAATTGTACGGCTGCTACTTCTAATTCTGTGTCTGCTGTGGCCCTAGGTGCCCCCCCCCCCCCCATTACTGTATTTACAGTTCTGCCTAATACCCCCAAATACTATCATGTCAAAATAATATCCAGTCCACAGTCGGGTGTAAATGACGCCCGGATCAGTGGAAATGATACCCCCAGTCAGTATACATTGTAGTGTAAATGCCACCCCTGGGTCAGTGCACAGTCTAGTAAATACCACCCCTGGTCAGTGCACAGTTTAGTGTAAATGCCACCCCTGGTCCAGGGGCGTTGCTAGGTCTTAAAAAGATCCGGGGCATGGGCCTTGGGGGTGACTGAGGGCGGAGCCACAAAAAGGAGGGCCCAAGGGGGTGGGGCCACTCAATGTTGCATGACCATAAAAAATGTTGCTCCACGCATAAGGGTCAGAGAGAGGGGTTAGTCTTATTGGCTGTCGACTGATGTTACTTCAGCCAGGGAACAATAATAATAATAATAAGCGCCAATGAGGAGCAATACAGTTATAGCACGCATGTATTAGGTGAGGCCACTCTATGTTCTAAACTGAGGTGGGGCTCAGGTGGGGGGGTTTACATTTTTAACAGGTTCCCTACTTGGCATGATGGACGCTCATGGTGTAAAGGGTTGCTGAAAATTATTTCAACTATAATAATCAAATATACCAATTGCCAAGTAAGGAAAAAAGCGCTAAAGATGCTTTAACCATGTGAAACTACAGTATGATATAAGCAGTGGTGAGGGGATGCTGGGAGTAGTGGTTTCTCTAAACATAACTGCAGAATGTATGTGACTTTAGCGCTGATGGGACACAATCAGGTAGAATACAACATGATATTATAGACCCACAGGGGGCGTCTTCTCTGAGTCAGTCACAGGGGGCATCTTCTCTGATTGGAGGAGTTCACTTTTCCTTTTCTTCTCAATCCAGCCAAGACCATCATAATGACTTCTCCCGACCATTACTCGTCTCTACAGAACCTGCCAGACAAAAATTTAGGCTCCTTTCTCCAGCAATACAAGCAGGCACATGTAAAGCCAGCATATAGAGGTCCTTCAGCGGCGGATCCGCAGCGAAATACACGCGGAAAATCCACTTGTCTGAACGTACCCTAAAGGAGTATTCTTGCCTTTCTTTTTATTTCACTATGCTACAGGAGCTGTAAAGTTTGTGTAGTCCCTGATACAGTGTCTGTACCTGTGTGTGACGGTGGTCTCGCAATTCTTATGTGAACTTAGCAAAGATTTTTTTTTAAAGGTAAATTGAAACAGCATACAAAATTATGGGAGTTGTAGTCATGCGGCGCAGGCCTGCACATTTTCTACCAGCCTGCGCCTAACAACTACAAATCCCAGCATGCCTTTACAGTGAGGACATGCTGGGAGCTGTAGTCATGCGGCCAGACGGTAGGAGATAAGCGGGCTTCCCTGGCTGTTACTAAACTACAATGATGGGATTTGTAGTTTAGGAACGGGGTGCCTCCAGGCTCGCTGTTGCTAAATAACCACTCCCGTGTTTTTTTCTACTCATTTCAGATCCGTGTATGCAGAGGAGTCTTCGGATTCGGTGGATTACGTCAATGACCAGCATTATTAATTATTACTCTGGTTCCCACTGCCACAGGGGTGCCAGGAAGAGCCGGTACCAACAGGCCCAGAGAGTCAAAAATGGCGCTCCTGGGCCTAGGTTGTAACAGGCTGTTGTTATTTAGGCTGGGGAGGGCCAGTAACAATGGTCCTTGACTACCCTGGTAATGTCAGGCTGTTGCTGCTTGGTTGCTATCGTGCTGAGAATGAAAATATGGGGAATCCTATGCTTTTTTTTTTATTTCATTATTTATGCAGAAAAAGTTTGTGGTTTCTCAGTTTTCATTCTCAGCCAGATACCAACCAAGCAGCAACAGCCTGATGTTACCAGGGTGGTTGAGGACCATTGTTACTGGCCCTCCCCAGCCTAAATAACACCAGCCTGTTACTATCCTAGACCAAGGAGCGCCATTTTTGACTCTCTGGGCCTGTTGGTACCGGCTCTTCCTGGCACCCCTTTGGCGTTGGGTACCAGGGTAATAATCGGGGGTTAGAGCTAGCTGTTTTTGTGGGTAACGCTAAACCCGACTTAGTAATGGATTTCGTATATTAGACAGCTTCCACTACTAATACTGTTAAGAAAACTAAAAAAAACACGACATGTTTAAAAAAAAATTTTCCAGAAAACACTCCCCCACAAGCCCTTTTAACCATTTTATTAATATTAAACAAAAAAAAAATGCTGTTCACCGTAGTCTGAAGTAGTTCTTTGCATACACAGAACTGAAATGAAAAAAAAAAAAACATGGGTTAGTACATTTAGGGGAAAAAAGTGGTAAAAAAAATCAAATAAATACATATATATATATCGCACATTTTTGTAACAAATGCGGCTTTAGAGCAAAAAGTCACAGAGTAGAAGAGGTGGTGTTACAAAGTGGTGTTCTAAAGTAATTTCTTGGTTTTTGTTTATATATGCTAAAAACACTTTTTTGACACTCCGTGCCTGTTTTCCGGCTGTTCCCGTCACCCATGTGGCATTGGGTACAGGGGTAATAATTGGGAGTTAGCGTTAGCTGTTTTTGTGGGTAACGCTAAGCCTGGCTTAGTAATGGATTTTGTCTAACAGACAGCTTCCACTACTAATCCTGTTAAGAAAACTAAAAAAATATTATTCCAAAAAACACTCCCCCACTTAACCATTTTATTAATATTAACCCCTTAAGGACCCGGGGTTTTTCCATTTTTGCATTTTCGTTTTTTCCTTCTTACCTTTAAAAAATCATAACTCATAAATTTTGCACCTAAAAATCCATATGATGGCTTATTTTTTGCGCCACCAATTCTACTTTGTAATGACAGCAGTCATTTTACCCAAAAATCTACGGCAAAACAGAAAAAAAAATCATTGTGAGACAAAATTGAAAATAAAATGCCATTTTGTAACTTTTGGGGGCTTCCGTTTCTACACAGTACATTTTTCAGTAAAAATGACACCTTCTCTTTATTCTGTTGGTCAATATGATTAAAATCGTACCCTACTTATATAGGTTTGATTTTGTCGCACTTCTGGAAAAATCATAACTACATGTAGGAAAATTTATACGTTTAAAATTGTCACCTTCTGACCCCTATAACTTTTTTATTTTTCTGCGTATGGGGCGGTATGAGGGCTCATTTTTTGTATTCAAAGGACTTATTTTTCATGATAAAAAATGTGACCAAAAATACACTATTTTGGACTTTGGACTCGGACATTTCCGCACGCGGCGTTACCACATACGTTTATTTTTATTTACACTTTTTTTTTAAATGAGAAAAGGGGGGTGATTCAAACTATTAATAGGGAAGGGTTTAAATGATCTTTATTCACTTTTTTTTTTGCAATGTTATAGCTCCCATAAGGGGCTATAACACCACACACTGATCTTTTACATTGATCAGTGGTTTCTCATAAGAAACCACTGATCGATGATTCTGCCGCTTGACTGCTCATGCCTGGATCTCAGGCAGTGAGCAGTCATTCGGCGATCGGACACCAGGAGGCAAGGTCACAGCTGTTTGGGATGCCGCGATTTCACCACGGACATACCGAACAGCCCCCTCAGCTAACCGGCAATGATTTACTTTCACTTTAGACGCGGCATGAACTTTGAACGCAGCTTCTAAAGGGCTATTAGTCACGTGCGGCCCCGCGTTATAGAACGGGAGCGGACTCATGACGTACCGATACGTCATGGGTCCTGTAGGGGTTAGACAAAAAAAAGAAAATGCTGGTCATCGATGTAATCCACAGAATCCAAAGAAGTCTTCCGCATAAACGGACCTGAAAAAACATGGAAAATATGTTAAAACATTTATTGCGCCTCCAGCAGTTGCTAAACTACAACCCCTATATCATGACAGGAGTTGTAATTTAGCAACAGCGAGTCTCCAGTTTAGCAACAGCTGGAGGCACCCTGTTCCTAAACTACAACTCCCATCATGGGAGTTGTAGTTTAGCAACAGCTGGCGGCACCCTGTTCCTAAACTACAACTACAATCATGGGAGTTGTAGTTTAGCAACAGCTGAAGGCACCCTAATCCTAAACTACAACTCCCATTATGGGAGTTGCAGTTAGTAGTGTTGCTCACGAATATTCGCAATTCGAATATTCATTGCGAATATCGCATATTCGCAAAGTCACGAATATTACGAATTTCGCGATTAAAATTCGCTATTACGAATATTCATCTTTTTTTCAAACTGTTTTAAAAACTGAGCACATTGTAGGGATCTCCTTCGACTGATAAATGCATTGCTTGTATCATTAAAGACCCAGGGATGAGACTGTGAGGCGAAAGGTTAATGCATGCGCATATTCACATTGCGAATATTCGCAATACGAATATTCGCAATGCAAATATTCGCGGAAATTCTGCCCTACTTATGCCTGTGAGCCAATGAGAGTTCTGCAAGCACAGTTGTCAGAGCTTAGCAACGTCCCTAGCAGAGTCCCTTGCATGATGTTATAGCGCATGCGCAGACGAGCGAAATTTCGCTATTAATTTTGCATTCGCAATAGCGAAATTTTGCAATTAAAAAAAAGTCACAAATATAACGAATTCGAATTTCACGAATATTGGACGAATATTCGTCCTCCTATTAGCGAAATATTGCGAATTTGAATATGGCATATGCCGCTCATCACTATAGTTTAGCAACAGCCAGGGAAGCCCGCTTATCTCCCACCGCCTGCGCCGCATGACTATAGCTCCCAGCATGTCCTCACTGTAAAGGCATGTTGGGAGTTGTGAAGCGCGGGCTGGTGGTAAATGTGCGGGCAGGTGACAGGGATGCTTGTCACCCACTCACACATCTCACACCCGCCTGCGCCACATGACTGCAACTCCCAGCTGGGAGTTGTAGTGGTGTGCTGGCAGTGGGTGATAGATGCGGGCGGGCGGCGGGGAGCAGAGCCGGCTTGGAACCTTAAATATAATACTACGGCATTGTCATTTCATATTGAAATTGCACAAAATTTATAGCCTGACTTGCGCCTTTTTGTAAATTTGGTGCAGTGAGCTAAAGAGCCACCCATGAAAAAAAGGAGTAAAAAAACACATACAACAGCCATACGTAAGGACTAGGACTATTCACATTATTCAGAATATTGGGCAGACTAGATGGGCTAAATGGTCCTTATCTGTCAACACATTCTATGGGGGAGAATTATCAAACCTGTGCAAAGAAAAAGTTGGCAAGTTACTCATAGCAACCAATCAAATTGTTTCTTTCATTTTGCAGAGGCCTTGTTAAAAATGAAAGAAGTGAGCTGATTGGTTGCTATGGGAAACTTTTCTTCTGCACAGGTTTTGATAAATTTCCCCTATGTTTCTAAATGCCACCCCAGTCAGTGCCCAGTCTAATGTAAATTCTGCCACTGGTCAGTACACAGTCCACTGTGCTCATTATGTCCCAAGTCTTAGCTAAACTCTGTCTAGTGTAAACGCTCTTTAGTCAGCACAGTTTAGTGTAGATGCTGCCCCCAGTCCGCAGTATAATGTAAACACTGCCCTCAGTAAGTTCCATTCTAGTGTAGTGTAAATTCTGCCCCCGATCTGTGCAGTCTAGTCTAAACACTGCTCTAGGTGATTGCACAGTCTAGATTGACCTGCTTACATAAGCCCGGGAGTTAAATAAAAAGCTATCCTCTAAAGGCATTGTGGTGTCCCGGTACCGCATCCTATAAGTACCTATGTGTGTGTGGGTCCCCATAGCCAGAGTCCCTAGGACGTAGGGATCCCTGTCATTTAGTTTACCCCTTGTTGCCTCTATTTCTACTAATAGACCAGTGGTCCATATAAGGTTAATGTAAATATAATGATATATCTGTAAATAAATGGTTAATTACCTGTACCATAGCGTTGCAGGACCTGCGGGTCATGTGGCTAGGTGAATTCTATGGTATTAAGCTTAAGGACCTTTGGAGGCCCTGTGATGTAAGTAATCCCATTACTCTCTGTAATGGTGAATGGCAGATGTACGGACCAATCGGATTCACCCCGCCCCCTGCCCATCTTCTCTCTCTCTTGTTCCTGTGCAGGCAAGCTAGCAACAGCTCTTACCTCGTGGGCTGTCATGAGAGAAGGAGCTGCGCAGCAACTAACGCAGTGAGTTAGGCCTGAGCCTTGCGGCAACAGCTGAACAATTCTAAATATAGAGTGTATCAATCCCCAGACACTCTGCAGCATCACCGGAGTTAATAATATCCCTAAATCCGGACAGATCTGCAAATATCTACCCTAAATTCAGAGACTGTTTAAATAACAAGGTCCGCAACAACTGTCAGTCACTAAGCAAGCTAAAGACTGTTTATATGAGACTGTTACTGTGCCTTGGATACGACAAGAACTTAAGTAAAGTTGATCAAGTTAAATCTTCTTGTGGATCTTCAGTCATTTCATGCACCTATCGTTACAGCAAAAATTCAAAATGAGAGACAGATGGCCAAAGAAAGCAAAACTAATCCTAAATATTTTTTTACATATATAAATACAAAAAAACCAAGGACAGAGCATGTAGGACCCCTTAATAATGATAATGGGGAGGTTGTCACGGGCGATCAAGAGAAGGCGGAGCTACTGAATGGGTTCTTTAGTTCTGTATACACTATGGAAGAAGGAGCTGACATTGGCCAGGTCAGTGCTGGTAACACATCATGTAATGTACTGAACTGGCTTAATGTAGAGATGGTACAAGGTAAGTTAAGTAATATAAATGTAAGAAAATCTCCAGGGCCGGATGGACTACACCCAAGAGTTCTTAGAGAGGTAAGTTCAGTAATATCTGTACCCTTGTTCATGATATTTAGAGATTCTCTGGTGTCTGGTATTGTGCCAAGGGACTGGCGCAAGGCTAATGTGGTGCCAATCTTCAAGAAGGGCTCTAGGTCTTCGCCAGGCAATTATAGACCGGTAAGTCTAACGTGCATTGTGGGTAAATTGTTTGAAGGACTTATAAGGGACTACATACAGGAATACATAGGGGATAATTGTATTATAAGTGATAGCCAGCATGGGTCTACTAAGGATAGAAGTTGTCAAACCAATCTAATTTGCTTTTATGAAGAGGTGAGTAGAAGCCTTGACAGAGGAATGGCTGTGTATATAAAGGGGGGGCTGTGTACATAGAGGGGGGCTCTATATATAGAGGAATGGCTGTGGATATAGTGTTTCTGGATTTTGCCAAAGCATTTGACACTGTCCCTCATAGACGTCTGACAGGTAAGTTAAGGTCCTTGGGCTTGGAGACTTTAGTTTGTAACTGGATTGAACACTGGCTCATGGATCGTACCCAGAGAGTGGGGGTCAATGATTCGTACTCTGATTGGTCCCCGGTAATTAGTGGTGTACCCCAAGGTTCAGTACTGGGCCCGCTGTTGTTTAACCCCTTAACAATGTAGGACGTATATTTACATCCTGCGCCGGCTCCCGCGATATGAAGCGGGATCGCGACGCGATCCCGCATCATATCGCGTCGGTCCCGGCGCTTATCAACGGCCGGGACCCGCGGCTAATATCACACATCGCCGATCGCGGCGATGTGCGGCATTAACTCTTTAGAAGCGGCGGTCAAAGCTGACCACCGCTTCTAAAGTGAAAGTGAAAGTGACCCGGCTGCTCAGTCGGGCTGTTCGGGACCGTCGCGGTGAAATCGCGGCGTCCCGAACAGCTGACAGGACACCGGGAGGGCCCGAATGACTGCTCCGTGCCTGAGATCCAGGCAGGAGCAGTCAAGCGCAGATAACACTGATCACAGGCGTGTTAATACACGCCTGTGATCTGTGTAAAAGATCAGTGTGTGCAGTGTACACTGCAAAAAAAATGTTAAAAAAAAGTGTTAATAAAGGTCATTTAACCCCTTCCCTAATAAAAGTTTGAATCACCCCCCTTTTCCCATAAAAAAATAAAATAGTGTAAAAAAAATAAAAATAAACATATGTGGTATCGCCGCGTGTGTAAATGTCCGAACTATAAAAAAAATTCCAAAGTCAAAAAAAGCTCATTTTTGGTCACTTTGTATACCATAAAAAAATGAATAAAAAGTGATCAAAAAGTCCGATCAAAACAAAAATCATACCAATAAAAACTTCAGATCACGGCGCAAAAAATGAGTCCTCATACCGCCCTGTACGTGGAAAAATAAAAAAGTTATAGGGGTCAGAAGATGACATTTTTAATCGTATACATTTTCCTGCATGTAGTTATGATTTTTTCCAGAAGTGCGACAAAATCAAACCTATATAAGTAGGGTATCATTTTAACCGTATGGACCTAGAGAATAATGATAAGGTGTAATTTTTACCGAAATATGCACTGCGTAGAAACAGAAGCCCCCAAAAGTTACAAAATGGCGTTTTTTCTTCGATTTTGTCGCACAATGATTTTTTTTCCCATTTCGCCGTGCATTTTTGGGTAAAATGACTAATGTGACTGCAAAGTAGAATTGGCGACGCAAAAATAAGCCATAATATGGATTTTTAAGTGGAAAATTGAAAGGGTTATGATTTTTAAAAGGTAAGGAGGAAAAAACGAAAGTGCAAAAACGGAAAAACCCTGAGTCCTTAAGGGGTTAATTTATTTATCAATGATATAGAGGATGGTATTAACAGCTCTGTTTCTATCTTTGCAGATGACACCAAGCTTTGTAGCACGGTACAGTCTATAGAGGATGTGCATAAGTTACAAGATGACTTGGATAGACTAAGTGTCTGGGCATCCACTTGGCAAATGAGGTTCAATGTGGATAAATGTAAAGTTATGCATCTGGGTACTAATAACCTGCATGCATCGTATGTCTTAGGGGGGATTAAACTGGCAGAGTCACTGGTAGAGAAGGATCTGGGTGTACTTGTAGATCACAGACTACAGAATAGCATGCAATGTCAGGCTGCTGCTTCCAAAGCCGGCAGGATATTGTCATGTATAAAAAGAGGCATGGACTCAAGGGACAGGGACATAATACTCCCCCTTTATAAAGCATTGGTACGGCCTCACCTGGAATATGCTGTTTAGTTTTGGTCGCCTGTTCATAAAAGGGACACTGCGGAGTTGGAAAGGGTGCAGAGACGCGTGACTAAACTAATATGGGGCATGGAACATCTTAGCTATGAAGAGCGATTAAAGGAGTTACAATTGTTTAGTCTTGAGAAGAGACGTTTAAGGGGGGATATGATAAACGTATATAAGTATATAAATAGCTCATACAAAAAATATGGAGAAAAACTGTTCCAGGTTAAACCCCCCCCAAAGGACGAGGGGGCACTCCCTCCGTCTGGAGAAGAAAAGGTTTAGTCTAAAGGGGCGACACGCCTTCTTTACCATGAGAACTGTGAATTTATGGAACGGTCTACCTCAGGAACTGGTCACAGCAGGAACAATTAACAGCTTTAAAACAGGGTTAGATACATTCCTGGAACAAAATAACATTAATGCTTATGCAGAATTATAAAACTACATCCCTTTCCCTTATCCCCTTACATCCTTCCCTTCAATCCCCTGGTTGGACTTGATGGACGTATGTCTTTTTTCAACCATACTAACTATGTAACTATGTTACTGGGAAGGGCGGCGATAGGCCGGAGCATTGACTCAGCATACCAGTCCTCAGCCTGGCGTCACCAACTATAGGGTTAATATTAACCCCTCATATACCGATACCATACCACCACTACCATACACCCCCCCCCCCCCCCCCCCCCAAGGGCTACCACAGCAGTATCCAGTGTTTTCTGAAAACTAGTATGGTGCTGGGGAGAGGGAAAAATAGAAAACACACTTACCTATGCCTGGTCCCCCGCAGCTGCCGTTCATATCTGTCCGTTGCCCTAATGTTTTTCTCTTCTATCTTCTTCTCGATACAGGCCCTGTTGGCCTAGATAATCATTGACCAAGACAGAACACCTCTGTGGCCAGTGATTGACTGAATCGGCAGGTCCTGCATAGAACACTCATCTTGGAAGCAGGAAGAAAAGAGAAGACAAAAACCCTGACCCTCACAAATGGGGTGGGTAAGGGTTAATTTACCTATCCTATGTTAGGCTGAGTTCCCATTACATTTCCCCCCATACATGAGTGCATACGCAGGGCAGAGCTAAAAACTCGCGCTCCCGTATGCCTTTCTATGCGCTCCTGTATGTAATTCATTTCAATGAGCCGACCGCAGTGAAACGTTGGGTCCGGTCTGCTCATTTTTGCCCCGTATGCGCTTTTTCCCCGCACCTAAAACCGTGGTTGACCACGGTTTTAGGTCTGGTTGTAAATGGCATACGGGGAAAAAATGAGCTGACCGGACCGAACGTTTCACTGCGGTCGGCTCATTGAAATGAATTACATACAGGAGCGCATAGAAAGGCATGCGGGAGCGCAAGTTTTTAGCTCTCCCCTGCCGTATGCGCTCCCGTATGGGGGAAAACGTAATGGGAACCCAGCCTAACACACATATATGCACACATCGGGTGAGATTTATCAAAACCTGTCCAGAGGAAAAGTGGCTGAGTTGCCCATAACAACAGAGGGTCAGGGTTTTTGTTTAAAGTCCCATACAAGTCTATGGGAAATATATGTTACTGCATAACTTCCAAACAGCTGTAGATATTTCGATAATACTTTGTCACATGTTATTCATATGTCCGCTAAAAATATAGGATAGTTAAGTGAATCCTAACCTACCCCCTTATGTGAAGGATATAAGTCTTACCATACTCCACAAGCTCCGCTCAGCATCTCCTGGTGAATGCATCAGTGCGAATTGCAAGCCACATTCTCCACACATGCCTCGCCCCATCTCACAAAGACACGCCCACTCTATAAGCAACACTCCATTTATTTTCTACCCTTTTTGTGCATCAATCTGGCTTGCAAATCACACCCACTCCCACAAAGCAACATCCCCTTAAATTTTCGGCTTACAATATCTTCATCACAACTCAGCCCCATCTGTGGATGGGATATGAGGACGGGATATAAGGACGGGATAAAAGGTCGGCATATGAGGACGGGATATGAGGACAAGATATGAGGACAGATTATGAGGTCGGGATATGGGTCAGGATATGAGGTTGGGATATAAGGTTGATATGAGGACAGTATATGAGGATGCTATATGAAGATGGTATATGAGGACAGGATATGAGGTCAAAAGCTTCATCCTTTATTGCTTTTCTTCCCCAACAAGGATTAGGATGGAAAAACTGGTCAACGCCGGGTACTCAGCTAGTTGTTAATAAAGTAATATTCTTCAAGCGTACAATCATAGTGCTACCAGTGTAGTATTCATTATTGCTTCTGGGATAATCCTGAAGAAGGGCACTCTCTGTAGACCATATGGGTGAGTCAGCATTATTTCTGTGGTTTAAGTATCACGAATATAATTTAAGTGCTAAAGAATTGTCACATTCACGTTGACTCATTGCTGTTCTACGTTTTTATATTAGTAGTTGTCACTTTTGGAAAGTTATCAGCTGCCACAAAAAAAAAAGTGAATAGAACATTAAAAGCGACACATCATGTTCTTTCTTTTTTTTATTTTAGGGTTACAAGTTCTTATAATTTGCATCACATCTTAGAATAAATCAATCCCGTGGCGTTGCCTATGCAAACTAATGACAAGGTGGTTATGGACTGTACGGCACGTCTGGACGGCTTCATTTATTCTGTCACATTTGTACATTTTTATTATCCTGTCATTTGTCTGCATGTAAATGTGATTTGGAACATAGATAATGACTGGCTGGAGAAAACGTCTCATTAAAATTATTGACTGATATGTGATCCCTGACACCTCCGAGGATGGGTAAAAATGAAGTTTTTCAAAGGTTGTAAATCCAACCTCTAAAATCTTGAAGCTCAGTTAATTGCCTTGTCCCTTAACATAACATCTTCTCGTGTCATTCCTAACCCATTTGTCCTTGTAGATAAAGCCATATACTTTACCAAAAGTTTCACTTCGACTAATACTTTCAGTCACCTCCTAGCACATGATACATGGATAATGGATGGGCTTCAGGCTGTTATGTCTCACGTTACAATTCATTAATAGAAAAAAGACTCTGGGGAGACGTAACTTTGACATCTCAGAAATGTATTTCTATACTGTATTTAAAGCGTACGTCCAATGATGGCTCCAGCGACAGGATATGTGTTTAAATTTCACTGCAACTTCGGAGCCTAGGAATTGCCTGAGGCTAGAGTGATCAGGACACGGATTTACTGAAAATCCAATGCAAGTCTATGGAACTTTCGGCAAATTCACCTCCTGATCGCTGTAGTCTAGGACCTTAAAGTTGCCATGAAATTTAAACAGATATCCTGCTGCCGGAGCTATTATCGGATGTATGCTTTAAAGAGGATATCCGACATGAGGGGACTTTAGTACTTAAAGGGGTACTCTGGCGCTAAGACATCTTATTCTTCCTTTGGATAGGGGATAAGATGCCTGATCGCGGGGGTCCCGCCGCTGGGGCCCCCGTGATCTTGCACGCAGCACCCCGGTTACAATCAGTCCCCGGAGCATGTTTGCTCCGGGTCTGATTACTGGCGATCACGGGGGTCGGAGCATTGTGATGTCACAGCCCCACCCCCGTGTGTCATCATGCTCCGCCCCCTCAATGCAAGCTTATGGGAGGGTCCCCAGCGGCGGGACCCCTGCGATCAGGCATCTTATCCCCTATTCTTTGGATAGGGGATAAGATGTCTTAGCGCCAGAGTACCCCTTTAACTGCAGGACAGTAATGGACATGCTTAGGAAGGATCTCTGGTGGAGCTGTTCACTGTAACGCTGCTACTTTCTTTTTGTGAAATGGCTATTTCTTTTTGGAGTTCTCTCCCTCCAACTATATGTCCTAGGAACCCACACATCAGCACCCCAGCCATTACAGCAAAGCTGTACTGTGCTTTAAACTACAATTCCTGCAGCCCTGTGGAGAATGATCTCCCTCCCACCCAGCAGTCACTCCACCCATTGAAGCTCAGGCAGGCTCCCTTTCCACACCTGAGTAGTGATGTAATGTCTTCGGCCGCACTGCAAACTCATTACATCACTAATTTTGTATGCTGCTAAAAATTTACATTGGGGGAAAGATTGCATAAGAATTGCAAGACCAGCCATCAAACACAGGTGCAGACACTATATTATGAACTACACTAACTATACAACCCTTGTAGCAAAGTCAAATCCTGGAATGCTCTTTGAATATAAAATCCACATTACTCACTTAAATAGGCCCTTTCAAAATCAAAACCTTTTCTTTTGTTGTACATCTTGACAAAGAATTAACCTTTCTGATATACTTCCTAAAAGAGTTTATCTCCTTTTTACAGAAATTATGGCTTATAAAAAAAAGACCACTAGGGGTCCCCATACAATCTATAACAAAAACCTGTCCAGATGCAGAATCAGCTTTATCCCAGCTAAAGCACAGGCTGGCACAAAGTTCAGGAAGTGAGGACGGGACCTCTGTGCTCACTCCTGTCTACCAGACTGCAGCATGAAAACAGAGAGCATGGGTTACAGAGCAGCCTGCAGTGATTGGATGAAGAGACACAGCACAGCAGACTCAGGGAGGAAGGGAAAGCATGGTGAGTGAGGGCGGGCTCAATGCTTGATTCGGACACATCCCTTCCTGAGCAGTGGATCTCATAAGGAGTGAGCAGCAGAATGCAGAAGTTAGACATGTAAAGAATCTGCATGACGTAGTGAGTAACATATACAAGCATTATTTTCTTTTATATGACAGTTTTGATTTAAGCTAGCCATATACATTTCCTTAATGTTGTCTGAACCCCGTGATTTCTGCAGGATGGGACACCCATCTACAATGTATGGGCACCCTCCCGACATCTGCTGTCCGTTTTTTGTTAAGATACATTTAATTTATCTTTATATTCTTTTCTTTAATGAATGTCAAATATTGATACATTGATTTTGATTGATTTTGTGTGACGTCCTAACTTTTTCCCACTGTGTAGGCAGTTCCCTCTATATAAGGATCATTCCAATTGATAAGGGAGCCATGCAGCCACATTGAGCATCAGACAGTCACGACCAGTCAACAAACCACAGGCAGCAGTTTATAGATTTCCAATATCTGTGGTGAAATAGTCTGTAGCCTGTTGGCTGGAGAATAGTAATGGAGAATTTATTTTTCTGTCCTTGTTGTTTATGTATCCTTAGGGAACAATATAAAATGCAGCTACCTAATATACAGATTATATATTAGGTAGCTGCTAATGATTGGCAGAGCGCTACTCTTTTTGTAAGGTGCACTACACTAGTGTGTAGCGTGTCACGGAAAGTACGTACAGGAGCTGGATACCCTACAATGTATACAGTACTGTACGCCCCCGCTTACCCTTCAGCAGACAGGATGTGGCGTGGCCAGTCCACTGAATGTAGTGAGTGAGAGGTAATGCATACAGCATCGCTGCTCAGCTTCAGGCTACCCTACACATTTGCAATTTTACTTACTGAAATTATTTCATTTATTTTTCCATAAAATATGCTGCTAAACCAAGCTGTCCTTATATTACAGTGGGGCAAAAAAGTGTTTAGTCAGCCACCAATTGTGCAAGTTCTCCCACTTATAAAGATGAGAGAGGCCTGTAATTTTCATCATAGGTTATACCTCAACTATGAGAGACATAATGAGAAAAAAAATCCATAAAATCACATTGTCTGATTTTAAACAATTTATTTGCAAATTATGGTGGAAAATAAGTATTTGGTCAATAACAAAAGTTAATCTGCCACAAAGACAGGGAACGCCGAACAGTGTGTTGTCTTCCTGGCGCTCGAGTTCGGCACATCGCGGATCGGGTTGACAGGTTGCTGGGTGGGACTGGAGAGGACCCAGCGGCCATGGTACATATTGGCACCAATGACAAAGTAAGAGGTAGGTGGAGTGTCCTTAAAAATGATTTCAGGGACTTAGGCCGCAAGCTTACGGCAAGGACCTCCACGGTAATATTTTTCTGAAATACTACCAGTACCACGAGCCACACCAGAGAGGCAGCAGGAGATTAGGGAGGTAAACAAGTGGCTCAGAAGCTGGTGTAGGAAGGAGGGTTTGGATTCATGGAGAACTGGGCAGACTTTGCTGTCGGTTACCGGTTCTACCGTAGGGACGGGCTGCACCTCAATGGGGACGGTGCAGCTGTGCTTGGGAAGAAGATGGCTAAAAGGCTGGAGGAGTGTTTAAACTAGGGACTGGGGGGAGGGAACCTACAACATAGAGGGGGAAGATAGTGTAGATAGAGAGGGGGGACTTATTAATGTACTTGGGGGAGGAGCGGAGGGAGGGGTTAGAATAGTTAATAGGGATAGGCTTCATAGGAAGAAAAAACATACACCATTGAATTGCATGTTGACTAATGACAAAAGACTGACCGAAAAACAGATGAACTGGAGTGGTTGATGTCTGAGGAGAATTATGACATAGTTGGTATGACAAAGACTTGGTTGGACGATAGCTGTGACTGGGCGGTCAACATACAGGATTACAGTCTATTCAGGAAGGATCGGACAAAACAGAAAAGGGGAGGAGTCTGTCTTTATGTAAAGTCCAGTCTGAAGGCCGCACTACGGGAGGATATAGGGGAGGGAAGCGATAATGTGGACTCAATATGGGTAGAAATATGTGAATATAAAAATACAAAAATTTATGATAGGGGTTTGCTATGAGCCACAAAACATAATGGAAGAGGCAGAAGATCAATTACTGAGGCAAAAAAACATGGCAGCAAATCAGAATGATGTGATAATAATGGGGGACTTTAACTATCCTGATATAAACTGGGAGACTGAGACCTGTGAATCTCATAAAGGAAACAGGTTTCTGACTACAGCTAAAGACAATTATCTGTCCCAAATGGTGCAGGGCCTGACCAGAGGGGGCACCCTACTGGACTAAATATTAGCCAACAGACCTGACAGAGTAACTAATGTGCAAGTAGAAGGACACCTAGTAAATAGTGATCCTAATATAATACATTGTAACTTGTTCTTTAATAAGGGAATCTCTCGAGGGGCCACAAAAACAATTAACTTTAGGAAGGCAAAGTTTGACCAATTCAGAGAAGCCCTTAACAATATAAAATGGGATAATGTCCTCAAAAACAAGAATACTGACACTAAATGGGAGACTTTTAAAAATATCTTAAACTCTCACTGTAAGATGTATATAACTTATGGGAATAAAAGGGTCAGAAATAAAAGAAAACCAATATGGATGAATAAAACCGTTAAGGGGACAATGAATGGTAAAAATAAAGCATTTAAACTACGAAAAGAGGACGGCAGTGAAGAAGCATTAAAAAAGCTATAGAGAAAAATGTAAAATATGTAAAAAACAGATAAAAGCCACAAAAATAGAGAAGAAGACTCATTGCCAAAGAGAGTAAAACTAAACCCAAAATGTTCTTTAACTAGATAAATAGCAAAAAGGCCAAAAATGAAAGTGTAGGCCCTTTAAAAAACAATAAAGAAGAAATTATAAACTGGGATCAGGAAAAAGCTAATATATTAAACAAATTCTTATCCACTGTGTTCACCGAGGAAAATAAAATGCCAGGTGAAATACAGCAAGATAAGGTAAACTCCACAGCACAGGTCACCTGTCTAATCCAGGAAGAAGTACAGTGTCACCTACAAAAAATCAAAGTAGACAAATCGCCAGGTCCAGATAGCATTCACCCCTGTGTTCTAAAGGAATTAAGTAATGTAACAGACAGACCTCTATTTTTAATATTCAAGCACTCTATAGTAACAGGGACTGTTCCCCAGGACTAGCTCATGGCAAATGTGGTGCCAATATTTGAAAAGGGGACAAAAGGTGACCCCGGGAATTATAGACCTGTTAGTTTAACCTCTGTTGTATGTAAATTGTTTGAGGGTTTTCTAAGAGATGCTATTTTGGAATATCTTGATAAAAATAAATATATGACTCCATATCAGCATGGATTTATGAGGGATCAGTCCTGTCAAACTAACGATGAGCTTTTATGAGGAGGTGAGCTCCACACTGGACCAGGGGCAATTGCTGGATGTCGTATATCTGGATTTTTCCAAAGCATTTGATATGGTGCCACATACACAGTTGGTGCGTAAAATGAGAAGGATTGGGCTGGGGGAGAATGTGTGTAAGTGGGTAAGTAACTGGCTCAGTGATAGGAAACAGAGGGTGGTTATTAATGGTACTTATTCTGATTGGGTGACTGTTACTAGTGGGGACCACAGGGGTCAGTCGTGGGTCCTGTCCTATTTAATATATTCATTAATGACCTTGTAGAGGGGTTGAATAGTAAAGTAGCAATCTTTGCAGATGATACTAAACTCTGTAAAGCGGTAAATACAATAGAGGACAGTGCACTGTTACAAATGGATATGGATAGGTTGGAAGTTTGGGCTGGGAAGTGGCAGATGAGATTCAACACTGATAAATGTAAGGTAATGCACATGGGGAGGAAAAATCGGGGCTGGGATTATGTATTAAATGGGAGCACACTTGGGATGACTGAAGTGGAAAAAGACTTGGGAGTCTTAGTTAACAGTACATTTAGCTGTAGTGACCAGTGTCGGGCAGCTGCTGCCAAGGCAAATAAAATCATGGGGTGCATCAATAGGGGCATAGATGCCCACAACAAGGAAATAATTCTACCACTGGACAAATCACTAGTCAATTAAAAATAGAATACTGTGTACAGTACTGGGCACCAGTGTACAAGAAAGATATAGTGGAGTTGGAGAGGGTTCAAAGACGGGCAACAAGAGTAATAAGGGGAATGGAAAGGATTACAGTACCCAGAAAGATTATCAGAATTAGGGTTATTTAGTTTAGAAAGAAGAAGGCTTAGGGGAGACCTAATAACTATGTATAAATATATCAGGGGACAGTACAGAGATCTTTCCCATGATCTATTTGTACCCAGGACTGTATCTATAACAAGGGGGCATCCTCTATGTTTAGAGGAAAGAAGGTGTCTACATCAGCACAGACGGGGGTTCTTTACTGTAAGAGCAGTGATACTGTGGAATTCTATCCTGGAGGAGGTGGTCATGGTGAAATCTAAAAGAATTTAAAAGGGGTCTGGGTGCATTTTTGGAGAGTAAGAACATTGCTGGTTATGTACAGGGTGGGCCATTTATATGGATACACCTTAATAAGATGGGAATGGTTGGTGATATTAACTTCCTGTTTGTGGCACATTAGTATATGTATGTGAGGGGGGAAACTTTTCAAGAAGGGTGGTGACCATGGTGGTCATTTTTAAGTCGCCCCTTTTTGAATCCAACTTTTGTTTTTTCAATAGGAAGAGGGTCATGTGACACATCAAACTTTTTGGGAATTTCACAAGAAAAACAATTATGTGCTTGGTTTTAATGTAACTTTATTCTTTCATGAGTTATTTACAAGTTTCTGACCACTTATAAAATGTGCTCAATGTGCTGCCCATTGTGTTGGATTGTCAATGCAACCCTCTTCTCCCACTCTTCACACACTGATAGCAACACCCCAGGAGAAATGCTAGCTCAGGCTTCCAGTATCCGTAGTCGGGAAGGTTTTTTGCCTTCCTCTGGATCAACTCAGTAGGGACTCATTAGGGTTATAGGTTGAAATTGATGGACTTCTGGTCTTTTTTCAACCTTATGAACTATGTTACTATGTTACTATCTCAATACTTTGTTATATACCCTTTGTTGGCAATGACAGAGGTCAAACATTTTCTGTAAGTCTTCACAAGGTTTTCACACACTGTTAATGGTATTTTGGCCCATTCCTCCATGAAGATCTCCTCTAGAGCAGTGATGTTTTAGGGCTGTCGCTGGGCAACACAGACTTTCAACTCCCTCCAAAGGTTTTCTATGAGGTTGAGATCCTGGAGGCTAGGCTTACGAAGCCACTCCTTCGTTGCCCGGGCGGTGTGTTTGGGATCATTGTCATGCTGAAAAACCAAGCCACATTTCATCTTCAATGCCCTTGCTGATGGAAGGAGGTTTTCACTAAAAATCTCATCATACATGGCCCCATTCATTCTTTCCTTTACACAGATCAGTCGTCCTTGTCCATTTGCAGAAAAACAGCCCCAAAGCATGATGTTTCCACCCCCATGCTTCACAGTAGGTATGGTGTTCTTTGGAATCAACTCAGCATTCTTTCCCCTCCAAACACGACGAGATGAGTTTTTACCAAAAAGTTCTACTTTGCTTTCATCTGACTATATGACATTCTCCCAATCCTCTTCTGGATCATTCTAATGCACTCTAGCAAACTTCAGATGGGCCCGGACATTTATTGGCTTAAGCAGGAGGACACGTCTGGCACTGCATGATTTGAGTCCCTGGCGGTGTAGTGTGTTACTGTTGGTAGCCTTTGTTACTTTGGTCCCAACTCTCTGCATGTCATTCACTAGGTCTGGGTTTTTTGCTCACCATTCTTGTGATCATTTTCACACCACGGGGTGATATCTTGCGTGGAGCCCCAGATCGAGGGAGATTATCAGTGGTCTTGTATGTCTTCCATTTTCTAAGAATTGCTCCCACAGTTGATTTCTTCACACTAAGCTGCTTGCCTATTGCAATTCAGTCTTCCCAGCCTTGTGCAGGTCTACAATTTTGTTTCTGGTGTCCTTTGACAGCTCTTTGGTCTTGGCCATAGTTGAGTTTGGAGTGTGACTGTTTGAGGTTGGGGACAGGTATCTTTTATACTGATAACAAGTTCAAACAGGAGCCATTAATACAGGTAATGAGTGGAGGACAGAGGAGACTCTTAAAGAAGAAGTTAAATGTCTGTGAGAGCCAGAAATCTTGTGCATTTGTAGGTGACCAAATACTTATTTTCCACCATAATTTGCAAATAAATACTTTAAATATCAAACAATATGATTTTATGGATTTTTTTTTCTCATTATGTCTCCCACAGTTGAGGTATACCTATGATGAAAATGACAGGCTTCTCTCTTTGTAAGTGGAAGAATGTAACACTCACATTTCAGAAGACACGAACCCCAGTGGATGTGGATCTGCTGGACCTGTGTAACAGATGACTCAGACCGTACAATGGAGCGGAGTCTGAGGTGCCGCTAGTTTTCACTAGAGCCCGCCGCAAAGCGGGATGGACTTGCTGCGGCAGGCGGCACCCAGGTCGCTACCCCTGGCACAACTCGACCACACAGGCAGCTGACGAGATGCGAGGCACAGGAGGGATAAGACAGCTCATAGTCAGGATAGCAGAAGGTCAGGGCAGGCGACACACTAGCATAGTCAGGAACATAGCAAATGGTCAGTAGGTAGGCGGCAAGAAGCAAGGTCAGGTCACGGAGCAAAGAATCAGATACATGGCAAGGCAATGACAGGAATGCTTTCTCTCAGGCTCAAGGCAACAAAGATCCAGAAGGGAAGTGAGGAGGGTAGAGGAATTTATTAATGAGCCACAGGTGAATTCCACTAATGAGCGCACTGGCCCTTTAAATCTTAAAGCCCCGGTGGGCATGCGCCCTAGGGGACAGGGACACGCACACTGGAGCAGAGAGGCAGAGGCGGGGGCAGGAGAAGTACCAGATGAGTGATGGACTGGGGCTCACATGCGGGTGCGATGCGAGTCCCAGCCCCGGCGACAGCAGAAGGTAACGGGACCATGCAGAGGAAGACCATGCAAAACAAAATACATGCAACAAGAAGTACTTCGCCAGCTGCGGGGCAGAAGGAAGACCTGGTAGAGGAATGAAATGAGCCATCTTGGAAAACCGATCTACAATGACCCAGATGACAGTGTTATTATGAGATGGTGGCAAATCGGTGATGAAATCCATGGCGATATGGGACCAGGGAATCTCTGGAATGGGTAAAGTTTTGTCAATGGCACAAGTTTCACAGGAACGAACAAAATCAGAAACATCACGTTCAAGATGGGGCCACCAGTAGTGCAGGGAGAAAAGAAGTAGAGTCTTGCGTATTCTAGGATGTCCTGCTGTCAAGAAAGAATTACCCAATTTCAGGACCTTGCATCTCAATCTGGCAGGCACAAAGGATTTTCCCGGAGGAACTTGCTGGATCTCGGCAGGAGCGGCAAGAATCTAACGGTCAGGAGGAATAATATGCCTAGGCGTGGAGTCCAAATCAATGAAGTCAGAGGACCTGGAAAGAGCATCATCCCTGATGTTCTTGTCTGCTGGACTGAAGTGAATGAAGAAGTTGAACCTAGAAAAGAACAGAGACCACCTTGCCTGGCGGGGGTTCAAACGCTGAGCAGACTGAAGGTATAGAAGATTCTTATGGTCAGAATAGATGCTGACTGGATGAGAAGAACCTTCCAATAAATGTCACCATTCCTCCAAAGCTAGCTTGATAGCAAGGAGTTCACAATCTCCAATGGAGTAAAGCCTCTCAGCAGGTGAGAAGGTCTTGGAGAAGAACCCACAAGTAACAGTCTTGCCCTTGATGTTTTTCTTATTAAGAATAGCACCCGCTCCAATAGATGAGGCATCAACCTACAAAGCAAAGGGCCTCTTTGGATCCGGTCTTGTAAGCACAGGAGCAGAGGCAAATGCAGACTTTAAATGGGAGAAGGCCTCTCCGGCCTCTTGAGGCCAAGATTAGGATTAGGTGCCTTCCTAGTGAGAGCCACAATTGGAGCAACCAAGAATTAAAAACATGGGATAAATTGAAGATAATAGTTTGTGAATCCCAGAAAGCGTTGAATAGCACGTAGGCCCGAAGGACAAGGACAAACCAATACTGCAGACAATTTATCTGGATCCATCTGCAGACACTGATGAGAGACAATGTAGCCAAGAAACGGAAGACTAGTTTTCTCGAATAGGCATTTCTCCAGTTCGGCGTAGAGATGATTCTTCCATAGTCGCTGAAGAACCAGACGAACATGTGTACGATGCTCCTCTAAGTTGGAAGAGAAGATCAGGATGTCATCTAGGTATACGACAACACAGATGTAGAGAAGATCAAGGAAGATATCCTTGACAAACTCTTGAAAGACGGCTGGAGCATTGCAGAGACCAAGAAGCATTACAAGATGCTCAAAATATCCGCCACGAGTATTGAAGGACGTTTTCCATTCATCTCCCTTGTGGATAGGAATGAGGTTATACGCTCCACATAAGTCAAACTTGGAGAAGACCTTGGCACCACGTAGACGGTCAAAAAGTTGAGAGATAAGAGGTAGAGGGTAATGGTTCTTGACCGTGATTTTGTTAAGTCCCCTGTAGTCAATGCATGAACGTAGTGAGCCATCCTTCTTTCCAACAAAGAAGAAATGAGCTCCAGCAGGAGAAGAGGACTTACGGATAAATCCCTTTTGGAGATTCTCCTGGATATACTCAGCCATGGCTTTGGTCTCAGGAACTGATAGAGGGTATATCCTTCCACGAGGAGCAGTGGTACCTGGCAGAAGATCAATAGGGCATTCATAAGGACAATGTGGAGGCAGAGACTCAGCCTGTTTCTTGCAGAAAACGTCAGAGAAATCTTGGTAAGGTGGTTCCAGGCCAGTTAAAGGAGGAAGGCGTGAAACAATTTTAGACTGAACTGATTGGAGGCAAAGATTTTGACAGGATTGTCCCCAACGAATAATCTCTCCAGTTCTCCAATCAAGTTGCTGAAAATGACATTGCAGCCAAGAAAGGCAAAGAAGAATTTCTGAAGTACAGTATGGCAGAACATAGAATTCAATCTTTTCTTTGTGCAATACTCCCACTTGCATGACAAGAGATTCAGTACAGAAGTGAACCATACAGTCCAGATTTTGTCCATTAACAGAGAAGATGAACAAGGGCTTCCAGATGCATAAGACGAGAACGATCCACTTGCATAGCCTCTTCAGCAAGAGGCGCAGGAAACAGAAGAGGTGGATGTTGAAACACGGGTGCAAGGCGAGGATAGCTCCGTGTTCGGACAGGTTCCCTCTCTAAGCGCAGCTCTTCCTGTCTCTCAGCAAAACACACATAAATGCGTGTGGCAAAGTGGATAAGTTCAGTCAAAGAAGATGGAAGATCACATGCTGCGAGGGCATCTTTAATCCTGCTTGACAGTACTTTTTTTAATGTGGCACACAAGGCCTCATCATTCCATGCAAATTCAGATGAAAGAGTGCGGAATTGAATCGCGCAGTCACCAACGGAAGAATTCCCTTGACAGAGGTTCAGAAAAGCCATCTCTGGAAAAGAGGCACGTGCGGGTTCCTCAAAGACACTGCAAAATTCTGCCAAGAAGGCTGAAAAATTGGAGAATACCGGATCACATCGTTCCAAAAGGGTTGTAGCCCAGGCCAGGGCTTTTCCAGACTAATGACTAAGGCCACCTTAGCACTTTCCATCGGAAACTGTTCAGACATGAGCTCCAAGTGCATGGAGCACTGTGCAAGGAAGCCTCTGCAGGACTTGGAATCCCCATCATACTTGGAAGGTAACAGCAGACGTAGCTGGGAGCCAGAAGACACTGCAGGAGCATGAGGTGGAAGTGGGCCAGGTTGCGGTACCTGCTGCTGTTGTAAGGCCAAAAGCTGTTGCATCATAACGGAAAGTTGAGAAAGTTGCTGCGCCTGTCGAGTCAACTGCTACGACTGATGTATCACAAAGGAGGGAAGATCCGCGACTTCAGGCAGTGGTACCTCAGCGGGATCCATGGCCGGATCTTACTGTAAAGCTCACGTTTCAGAAGACAAGAACCCCGGTGGATGTGGATCTGCTGGACTTGTGTAGTAGATGACTCGGACCGTACCAGGGAGCGGAGTCTAAGGTGCTTCTGGTTTTCGAGAGAGCCCGCCTCTAAGCGGGATGGACTTGCTGCGGCAGGCGGCACCCAGGTCACTACCCCTGGCACGGCTCAACCACACAGGCAGCTGAGAAGATGCGAGGCATAGGAGGGATAAGACAGCTCGTAGTCTGGATAGCAGAAGGTCAGGGCAGGCGGCACAGTAGAATAGTCAGGAATGTAGCAAATTATCAGTAGGCAGGCGGTAGAGATGTCGCGAATTGTTCGCCCGCGAACATTTCCTGGCGAACTTAGCATGCTCGTGTTCGCATCGCCGGGGGAACATATGTGAAGTTTGATTCGCCCCTATACTTTAACGGTAAACTTTGACCCTGTGTGAGTCAGAGTCAGCAGACACATTACAGCCAATCAGCAGCATTCCCTCCCTTCCAGACCCTCCTACCTCTTGCACGGACGCCATTTTACCCTCATTCGGCATGCTGCAGGCTTAGGAAGTGAAGGGACAGAGAAGCTGCTCCTGCTGTATAGGGAAAGCGATAGCTAGGTTGCTGCTAGGTGGTGTATTCAGGGTCCAATTTACTCCTAAAGCACTAGTGTAACATCTGCTTTAAGGACAGCACCCAAAAAAGCCCTTTTTAGGGCTCAAATATCAGTCCGTGTGTCTTGCAACAGGCACCCTGGAGGCACCCTGGTTGGGAGGGAACCGCTGGTTAAAAGGGATACTCCAGTATAAAACTTAAGTTCCTTCAAGCAACTAACTACTACAGTATTCAATGGGCTGAAAGATATCAGTCTGTGTGTTTTGCAACAGCTGGATGCACCCTAGTTGGGGACCACTGCTTAAAAGGGGAACTCCGCTGGCAAGTTTTTTTTCTTTAAAGCAACTAACTACTACAGTATTCAAAGGGCTTAAATATATCAGTCCGTGTGTTTTGCAACAGCTGGAGGCACCCTGCTGCCTAAAGGGGGGCTCTAACTATGTGCTGTCTAACATGGGGGAATCTATGTGCTGCCTAAAGGGGGGCTCTAACTATGTGCTGCCTAATTTGGGGGAATCTTATGTGCTGCCTAAAGGGGAGCTCTAACTATGTGCTGCCTAACATGGGGGAATCTATGTGCTGCCTAAAGGGGGGATCTAACTATGTGATGCCTAAAGGGGGCTCTATGTGCTGACTAAAGGGAGGCTCTAACTATGTGCTGCCTAATATGGGGGAATCTATGTGCTGCCTAAAGGGGGGGATCTAACTATGTGATGGCTAAAGGGGGGCTCTATGTGCTGCCTAAAGGGGGCTAAAGCACGTTATTCCAGAAAATTTAGGAATAATAGGTGATTTATGCCCTTTATGGATTAAAACCAGACTCTGCATCAACTATGTAATTTTAAATGGGAGTTTTGCCATGGATGCCACTCCGGCACGCCACAGTCCAGGTGTTAGTCCCCTTTAAACAACTTTTAAATCACTATTGTGCCCAGAAAGAGTCCCTGTGGGTTTTAAAATTCGCCTGCCCATTGAAGTCAATGGCGGTTCGCCCGGTTCGTGAACTTTTGCGGAAGTTCACGTTCACGGTTCGCGAACCGAAAATTTTATGTTCGCGATATCACTAGCAGGCGGCAAGGAGCAAGGTCAGGTCACAGAGCAAAGGATCAGATATACGGCATGGCAATAACAGGAATGCTTTCTCTCAGTCTCAAGGCAACAAAGATCCGTCAGGGAAGTGAGGAGGGTGGAGGAATTTATCAATGAGCCACAGGTGAATTACACTAATGAGCGCACTGGACCTTTAAATCCTAAAGCTCAGGTGTGCGCGCCCTAGGGGACGGGGACACGCGTGCCGGAGCAGAGAGGCAGTGGCGGGGGGGGGAAAGAAGCACCAGATGAGTGACGGACCGGGGCTCGCATGCGGGCGCGTCACGCAATGCGAGTCCTAGCCCCGTCAAAAGCAGCAGGTAACGGGACCATGCGCTCACGGCCGGACCACATAACGTAACAGAGAACTTGCTCATTTGGTGGCTGACTAAATACTTTTTTGCCCCACTGTATCTTCAAGTAGCAACAATGATTCCAAGAATTGTCCATTTTCATCTACTCTGCATTGTGAATATAATAGGGAGATTCTTTTATCTCTTGCAGATCTTTTTAGCGCTGTGTTACAGGATACAGAATATCTGATTTTGATTTGAGAATTCCATAAAAATTGTTCCCTTGATACACAACAGTGCAGAAAGATATCCATGTAACGATGTTGTATGCCCGACCTTTTAATGGCCATTAATGGTAACATCATGGCATTTGCAGGTCTGAAGCATTGCCGGCGTCTCACTGAATTAATGACACTGATATTTGTAGTTCTTAGTGGGTTGGCCTACTTGGCAGTATAACACAGATGTGTCTACTGGTGTACAGTGTATGTTGCATTCCCCTAAAAAACAATGTCTCTCTTATTATAAACTGTAATAAGTGTCCCCATTACCTTTCACATACAAAAGAAACTCAAGCCTACTGCAGCCATTAGAGGCTGACCACATTGCCACATGGTTGTTTGGCTAAGTTTCCACTTGTTTGTTTGTTTGTTTGTTTTTTCTGCCAGTTTTTGAAAAACTGCCACTGCAGTTTTTGAGCCAAAGTCAGAAGTGGATCCATAAGGGCGGAGAAGTGTAAGTCCTTCCTTTATATGTCCTATTCCTTTTGAATACAATTCTGGCTTTGGCTCAAAAACTACAGTGGCAGATCTCCAAAAACTGCCAGGAAAAAAAAACAAGTGGAAACTAAGCCTTACGCTAATAAAACAAACAGTACTTTTGCTGGACCTAGTGGTAGATCCAAACTTTATAAATTATGTATTTATGTAATTTAAGTGTCAAAGAGGTGAAGCCAAGCTGCTAAAGTGCCACATTCGGGCATGTCTTCTTGTTGCACCAAGCCTCCCCTCCCTGTCTTTCCTGATTGTAAGTCAATCAGGAACAGAGAGGGGAGGGGGAGCGAGAAGGCATGCCAGGATGTGGCACTTTGACAGCTTCGCTTCACCTTTTTAACACCTGAAGTGCCATATCTTGAACTGTATTTTTGCTGGACCTAGTGGTAAATTCAAACATTTGCTCTCCGTTTAATCCAAGTGCCAAAGAGGCGCAGCCAAGCTATTGAGGTGCAACTGCTGACATGTCTTCTTGCTCCCCCTCTCCTCTCTGTCCCTCCTGATAGACACACAGGGGCTCGGTTTACAAGAGAGACAGAGAAAGAAGGGGGAGCGGGAAGGTATGCCAAGCTGTGGAACCTCAGCAGCTTGGCTCCACCTCATTGACACTTGAATTACAAAAAAGAGGTAATTTTATAAAATTTGAATATACGTTAGGTCCAGTAAATGTACTGATCGTTGTCAGGATTCGGCAGGCTGGAGGTGGATCCTCTGTGTCAGAGAGGGATGGCGTGGACCGTGCTAGTGGACCGGTTCTAAGCCACTACTGGTTTTCACCAGAGCCCGCCGCAAAGCGGGATGGTCTTGCTGCGGCGGTAGTGACCAGGTCGTATCCACTAGCAACGGCTCACCTCTCTGGCTGCTGAAGATAGGCGCGGTACAAGGGAGTAGGCAGAAGCAAGGTCGGACGTAGCAGAAGGTCGGGGCAGGCAGCAAGGATCGTAGTCAGGGGCAACGGCAGAAGGTCTGGAAACACTGGCAAAGAACACACAAGGAACGCTTTCACTGGCACTAAGGCAACAAGATCCGGCGAGGGAGTGAAGGGGAAGTGAGGTGAAATAGGGAAGTGCACAGGTGTAAACACTAATTGGAACCACTGCGCCAATCAGCGGCGCAGTGGCCCTTTAAATCGCAGAGACCCGGCGCGCGCGCGCCCTAGGGAGCGGGGCCGCGCGCGCCGGGAGAGAACAGACGGGGAGCGGGTCAGGTAGGGGAGCCGGGGTGCGCATCGCGAGCGGGCGCTACCCGCATCGCGAATCGCATCCCGGCTGGCAGCAGGATCGCAGCGCCCCGGGTCAGAGGACGTGACCGGAGCGCTGCAGCGGAGGGAGTGAAGCGAGCGCTCCGGGGAGGAGCGGGGACCCGGAGCGCTCGGCGTAACAGTACCCCCCCCCTTGGGTCTCCCCCTCTTCTTGGAGCCTGAGAACCTGAGGAGCAGACTTTTGTCAAGGATGTTGTCCTCAGGTTCCCAGGATCTCTCTTCAGGACCACAACCCTCCCAGTCTACCAAAAAAAAATTTTTCCCTCTGACCTTTTTGGCAGCCAAAATTTCCTTGACCGAGAAGACGTCCGAGGAGCCGGAAACAGGAGTGGGAGGAACAGATTTGGGAGAAAAACGGTTGAGGATGAGTGGTTTGAGAAGAGAGACGTGAAAGGCATTAGGGATACGAAGAGAAGGAGGAAGAAGAAGTTTATAAGAGACAGGATTAATTTGACACAAAACTTTGAAAGGACCAAGATAGCGTGGTCCCAACTTGTAACTAGGGACACGGAAGCGGACATATTTAGCGGAGAGCCATACCTTGTCTCCAGGGGAAAAAACGGGGGGAGCTCTTCTTTTCTTATCCGCGAACCTCTTCATGCGTGAAGAAGCCTGTAAGAGAGAATTTTGGGTCTCTCTCCATATAATGGAAAGGTCACGAGAAATTTCATCCACAGCGGGCAGACCAGAGGGTAAGGGGGTAGGGAGGGGGGGAAGAGGGTGACGGCCGTACACCACGAAAAACGGGGATTTGGAGGAAGATTCAGAGACCCTGAAGTTATACGAGAATTCGGCCCATGGAAGGAGATCTGCCCAGTCATCCTGGCGGGAGGAAACAAAATGTCGCAAATAATCACCCAGGATCTGGTTAATTCTTTCTACTTGTCCATTGGACTGGGGATGATATGCAGAGGAAAAATTTAATTTAATCTTGAGTTGTTTACAGAGAGCTCTCCAGAATTTAGACACGAATTGGACCCCTCTATCCGAGACAATCTGCGTAGGCAACCCGTGAAGACGAAAAATGTGTACAAAAAATTGTTTAGCCAACTGAGGCGCAGAAGGAAGACCAGGAAGAGGGATGAAATGTGCCATTTTGGAGAATCGATCAACGACCACCCAAATAACGGTGTTGCCACGGGAAGGGGGTAAATCAGTAATAAAATCCATACCAATCAGAGACCAAGGCTGTTCGGGGACAGGCAGAGGATGAAGAAAACCAGCGGGCTTCTGGCGGGGAGTCTTATCCCGGGCACAGATAGTGCAGGCTCGCACAAAGTCCCCAACATCCGTCTCCAGAGTCGGCCACCAATAGAAGCGGGAGATGAGTTGCACAGATTTCTTGATGCCCGCATGACCTGCGAGATGGGAGGAGTGACCCCATTTGAGGATTCCGAGGCGTTGGCGTGGAGAAACAAAGGTCTTTCCTGGAGGAGTCTGCCTGATGGAGGCAGGAGAAGTGGAGATCAGGCAGTCAGGTGGAATGATGTGTTGCGGAGGGAGATCAACTTCTGAGGCATCCGAGGAACGAGAGAGAGCATCGGCCCTAATGTTCTTATCGGCAGGACGAAAGTGAATCTCAAAATTAAATCGGGCAAAGAACAGAGACCACCGGGCCTGGCGAGGATTCAGCCGTTGGGCCGACTGGAGGTAGGAGAGGTTCTTGTGGTCGGTGTAGATGATAACAGGAAATCTTGATCCCTCCAGCAGATGCCTCCATTCCTCAAGTGCTAATTTAATGGCTAGAAGCTCTCGATCCCCGATGGAGTAGTTCCTCTCCGCTGGAGAGAAGGTCCTAGAGAAAAAACCACAAGTGACAGCATGCCCGGAAGAATTTTTTTGTAGAAGAACAGCTCCAGCTCCTACTGAGGAGGCATCAACCTCCAATAGGAAGGGTTTGGAAGGGTCAGGTCTGGAGAGCACGGGAGCCGAAGAAAAGGCAGACTTGAGTCGTTTAAAGGAGTCTTCTGCTTGAGGAGGCCAGGACTTGGGATCAGCATTTTTTTTGGTTAAAGCCACGATAGGAGCCACAATGGTAGAAAAATGTGGAATAAATTGCCTGTAATAATTGGCGAACCCCAAAAAGCGTTGGATAGCACGGAGTCCGGAGGGGCGTGGCCAATTTAAGACGGCAGAGAGTTTGTCAGGATCCATCTGTAGTCCCTGGCCAGAGACCAAATATCCTAGAAAAGGAAGAGATTGGCATTCAAACAGACATTTCTCAATTTTGGCATAGAGTTGGTTGTCACGAAGTCTCTGAAGAACCATACGGACATGCTGGCGGTGTTCTTCTAGATTGGCAGAAAAAATTAGGATATCGTCCAGATATACCACAACACAGGAGTATAACAGATCACGAAAAATTTCATTGACAAAGTCTTGGAAGACGGCAGGGGCATTGCACAGTCCAAAGGGCATGACCAGATATTCAAAGTGTCCATCTCTGGTGTTAAATGCCGTTTTCCACTCGTCCCCCTCTCTGATGCGGATGAGGTTATAGGCGCCTCTTAAGTCCAATTTAGTAAAGATGTGGGCACCTTGGAGGCGATCAAAGAGTTCAGAGATGAGGGGTAAGGGGTAGCGGTTCTTAACCGTGATTTTATTAAGACCGCGGTAGTCAATGCAAGGACGTAGGGAGCCATCTTTTTTGGACACGAAGAAAAATCCGGCTCCGGCAGGAGAGGAAGATTTACGGATAAAGCCCTTTTTTAGATTCTCCTGGACGTATTCGGACATGGCAAGAGTCTCTGGGGCAGAGAGAGGATAAATTCTGCCCCGGGGTGGAGTAGTACCCGGGAGGAGGTCGATAGGGCAATCATAAGGCCTGTGAGGAGGTAGAGTCTCAGCTTGTTTTTTGCAGAAAACATCCGCGAAGTCCATATAGGCCTTAGGGAGACCGGTTACTGGAGGAACCACAGAGTTACGGCAAGGGTTACTGGGAACCGGTTTTAGACAGTTCTTGGAACAAGAGGACCCCCAACTCTTGATCTCCCCAGTGGACCAATCCAGGGTTGGGGAATGAAGTTGAAGCCAGGGTAGTCCAAGGAGAATCTCCGAGGTGCAATTGGGGAGGACCAAAAGTTCAATCCTCTCATGATGAGATCCGATGCTCATAAGAAGGGGCTCCGTGCGGAAACGTATGGTACAGTCCAATCTTTCATTATTTACACAATTGATGTAGAGGGGTCTGGCGAGACTGGTCACTGGGATGTTGAACCTGTTGACGAGAGAGGCCAAAATAAAATTTCCTGCAGATCCAGAGTCCAAGAAGGCCACTGTAGAGAAGGAGAAGGCAGAGGCAGACATCCGCACAGGCACAGTAAGACGTGGAGAAGCAGAGTAGACATCAAGGACTGTGTCACCTTTGTGCGGAGTCAGCGTACGTCTTTCCAGGCGAGGAGGACGGATAGGACAATCCCTCAGGAAGTGTTCGGTACTAGCACAGTACAGGCAGAGGTTCTCCATACGGCGTCGTGTCCTCTCTTGAGGTGTCAGGCGAGACCGGTCGACCTGCATAGCCTCCACGGCGGGAGGCACAGGAACAGATTGCAGGGGACCAGAGGAGAGAGGAGCCGAGGAGACGAAACGCCTCGTGCGAACAGAGTCCATATCTTGGCGGAGTTCCTGACGCCTTTCAGAAAAACGCATGTCAATGCGAGTGGCTAGGTGAATAAGTTCATGTAGATTAGCAGGAATTTCTCGTGCGGCCAGAACATCTTTAATGTTGCTGGATAGGCCTTTTTTGAAGGTCGCGCAGAGGGCCTCATTATTCCAGGACAGTTCTGAAGCAAGTGTACGGAATTGTACGGCATACTCGCCAACGGAAGAATTACCCTGGACCAGGTTCAACAGGGCAGTCTCAGCAGAAGAGGCTCGGGCAGGTTCCTCAAAGACACTTCGGATTTCCGAGAAGAAGGAGTGTACAGAGGCAGTGACGGGGTCATTGCGGTCCCAGAGCGGTGTGGCCCATGACAGGGCTTTTCCGGACAGAAGACTGACTACGAAAGCCACCTTAGACCTTTCAGTGGGAAACAGGTCCGACATCATCTCCAGATGCAGGGAACATTGGGAAAGAAAGCCACGGCAAAACTTAGAGTCCCCATCAAATTTATCCGGCAAGGATAAACGTATCCCAGGAGCGGCCACTCGCTGCGGAGGAGGTGCAGGAGCTGGCGGAGGAGATGACTGCTGAAGCTGTGGTAGCAACTGTTGTAGCATAACGGTCAGTTGAGACAGCTGTTGGCCTTGTTGCGCTATCTGTTGTGACTGCTGGGCGACCACCGTGGTGAGGTCAGCGACAACTGGCAGAGGAACTTCAGCGGGATCCATGGCCGGATCTACTGTCAGGATTCGGCAGGCTGGAGGTGGATCCTCTGTGTCAGAGAGGGATGGCGTGGACCGTGCTAGTGGACCGGTTCTAAGCCACTACTGGTTTTCACCAGAGCCCGCCGCAAAGCGGGATGGTCTTGCTGCGGCGGTAGTGACCAGGTCGTATCCACTAGCAACGGCTCACCTCTCTGGCTGCTGAAGATAGGCGCGGTACAAGGGAGTAGGCAGAAGCAAGGTCGGACGTAGCAGAAGGTCGGGGCAGGCAGCAAGGATCGTAGTCAGGGGCAACGGCAGAAGGTCTGGAAACACTGGCAAAGAACACACAAGGAACGCTTTCACTGGCACTAAGGCAACAAGATCCGGCGAGGGAGTGAAGGGGAAGTGAGGTGAAATAGGGAAGTGCACAGGTGTAAACACTAATTGGAACCACTGCGCCAATCAGCGGCGCAGTGGCCCTTTAAATCGCAGAGACCCGGCGCGCGCGCGCCCTAGGGAGCGGGGCCGCGCGCGCCGGGAGAGAACAGACGGGGAGCGGGTCAGGTAGGGGAGCCGGGGTGCGCATCGCGAGCGGGCGCTACCCGCATCGCGAATCGCATCCCGGCTGGCAGCAGGATCGCAGCGCCCCGGGTCAGAGGACGTGACCGGAGCGCTGCAGCGGAGGGAGTGAAGCGAGCGCTCCGGGGAGGAGCGGGGACCCGGAGCGCTCGGCGTAACAATCGTTTTATTAGCCTAAGGCCTCTTTCACACTATGAAATAGTTCCGTTTAGGAACTTCCGTCACAAGTTCCGTCACTATATCGGGGAAAACCTGCCGTTACAAAACCGCTGACGGCCGTGACTAACTCTCATTGCAGCCTATGGGGTTTTGTAACTGCCCGTTTGCACCCGTATATGCCTGTAACTCATTAAGGATGTGATACAGTGACGGGACATCATGGCGGAAAAATTACTGCATGCAAAACCCCATAGGCTGCAATGCGATTTAGTCACGGCCGTCAGGGGTTTTGTAACGGCAGGTTTTCTCCGATATAGTGATGGAACTTGTGATGGAAGTTCCTAAACGGAACTATTTCATAGTGTGAAAGAGGCCTAACAGCTATACAGCACTGTAGTCACTGTAGTCACAGCACTCTAAAACATTTAGAGAGCTGTTCCTTACATCCAGGTTTTAGTTTTACTACCTAAGCACCATTCACCCAAGCAGAGAAACTTTTAGAAAACCAATGTGCAATATTGGAGCCTACGGACGGGTCCTCCATACAATCTACTATGACCCTCTATATCAGTGTTTTCCAAACAGTGTGTCTCCAGCTGTTGCAAAACAACAAGTCCCAGCATTCCCGGACAGCAAACGGCTGTCCGGGCATACTGGGAGTTGTAGTTTTGCAACAGCTGGAGACACACTGTATGGAAAACACTGCTCTATATAACCAGTAAATTCACAGCAAAGACCAGCTTTTGCTAATGAGGGTGCAGCATGACATCATGGCCGGCGATACCATGAGGCAGCTAAGGCAGCTGCCTTAGGGCGCAGATAGTGGGGGGAAGAAAAATTGGAATCTCCGGCTACTGGCTTGGCCCTAAAAAAAACCTTCAACTGTGTAGACAAAAATCCTTGCACCATCTCTGCATCGCATTGCAATTCTCATCTGCTTAAAGAAATCAACATTTCCCCATAACAAAAGCATTAGCTAAAGCTTTATCTCATAAATTGTCATGACTGATCTGAAATGATAGCCATTATTAATAATTCAGAATGAGATTGAAAATACAGCCCTTTAGAGGGGGTTCCAAGTAAATATTTATAAATATAAAGTGCTCACCTGCTACTCTCTCCCCCATTGGCTGATCCTGCTGATCCACAGGAAAGCTCTGTTAAGCTAATCACTGGGTAAGGCTGGGTTCACATCACGTGTTCTCCCATACGGGAGCGCATATGGCAGGAGGGAGCTAAAACCTCGCGCTCCTGCATGCCTTTCTATGCGCTCCCATATGTAATTAATTTCAATGAGCCAAACGCAGTGAAACGGTCGGCTCATTTTTGCACCGTATGCGCTTTTACAACCGAACCTAAAACCGTGGTTGACCACAGTTTTAGATCCGGGGGAAAAGCGCATACAGCGCAAAAATGAGCAGACCGGACCCAACGTTTCATTCCGGCCGGCTCATTGAAATAAATTACATACGGGAGCGCATAGAAAGGCATTGGGGAGCGCGAGGTTTTAGCTCCCTCCTGCCGTATGCGCTCCCGTATGGGAGAAAACGTGATGTGAACCAGCACTACCACGCTTTTTGGTCCAGGTGAAAAACCGTATTGAAATGTATACGTTTTTTTAACATAGGAGTCAATGGGAACCGTACAGAACCGTATGTGCGTACGGTTCCATCCGGTTTGCACCATACGGTTTTTGACTTTGCACAGTTTGTTTGTTAGAATTTCAATCAAACAAGTGAAACTTTATTCATAATGGAGTGAAAGGTTAAAAACACATACGTTTTTTTTTCTTTAAAAAACTGATGCAACCGGGCAACATTTTTCCAAACGTATACGGATTAAAATTTGTACACACGTTTTGATACAGTTTAGTCAGGCTTTGAGGAATCCGTTTTTTTTTTTTAATCAAAAACCTGATACAGGAACTGTATTGCATAGCGTGGTGTGAACCGAACCTTACTTTGTGGGTTTAATTCCCTACAATTTTTTTCGATGGTATTTACTAAGGTTTCCCTACATTTTCCACTTTTCCCCACATTTAACTTTCTTACACATGCTCGGATCTGTAGGGTTTTCCTCAGCTCAAAAACACCACATTTTCTGAGGAAACCTTAGTAAATATGTAGTTTTTTTTGTGAAAATGTCGGGGGCTCGCCCCCATTTCAGCGGCCATGCCCACTTTTCCCGACGGTCACGACCCTTTTTCAGGTTTTATCAGTAAAATGGAGAGTTAGTCGTTTTTTTTTCCTCAATTCTGGCACAAATTCTGGTGCAGACAGAATTTCTGGCGCAATGTGCCAGGATCTGGCGCATGACCCGACAAAACATGTCGGGTTAACGATAGTAAATCAGGGCCAACGTGTTAGAATGAACAGCATCACAGTCAATTTTTTGCTACATATCCACACATGGCATACAATGATGCAAAAATATGTGGAAATGGACATTACATCTGTGTGCAGCATAAGAGAGGAGGGAATCCAAAGTATATTGAAATATCTATTTTGTTCCTAGAGACTGAAAGAGATGACACCACAATGGCCTACCGGGGAGATCAATGAGAGAACATGTTTTTTTATATTTTTTCCCCTCATCCTGATCACTTTACTGAAGAAATATTTACTTGGACAACCCCTGATACCAGTCATGTGATTTTACTATAAATATATATATATATATATATATATATATATATATATAACGGGAATCAACGCATTGTATATGGTAAAATCTACATCATCACCATTTCTGCCTGCAGGGATGGTGATAATACAAGGTTAAAAAGTCTCCTCGCCACCCCCTTAAGTAGTCCCCTGGGCAGGGAGCAATACTTACCTAGTCCCAGTCTTCTCGGCTGTAATCATGCCCCTTCTGCGTGATTGACAGCCAGGCACAGCCTGCGTCATAGCTCTGCTCTGTCTGCTTAGGGAGGGACAAGCGCTGTCAATCACACCAAGGGGGAGTGATTACAGCTGAGAAGACAGGGACTGGGCAAGTCTAGATCCCCGCCCAGAAGACTACTTAGGGGGGGGGGGGGGATTCTTTTTAACCTTATATCTTCACCATCCCTGCAGGCAGAAACGTCCCCAGTAACGGTGAGGATGAAGATTTTACCATATATATATAATACATTGACATGAGTTATATAGTAAAATCACATGACTGGTTCCCTTTAAAAAGGAATTGTTACTTCCCCTGTCCTGTCTGTTTAGTATATAATTATATTCTATATGACATAACAATTCCAGAGCATAATTTCCTAGACCTCTGCATTGTGCCATTGCTAGGAAAGTATGAATAAATTAACAACTGGGCGTAACCAATTAGGGGTGTGACCCCCACACAGTCTGATACTGTCCAATCAGAACTGATAATGCCAGGCCATGTACACCCAGTTATCAATTTATTCCTACCTTTCTAGGAATAATAGAGGAATAACAAACAACACAACATGGAGCTCTAAGACAAGATGTTCCAGAACTGTTCTTTTATGGAAAATACAAGTATTTACTTAGAAAAAGGCATTTCAGGAAAGTTAAAGGGGTACTCCAGTGGAACAAAATATATTTTAAAATCAATTTGTGCCAGAAAGTTAAATAGATTTGTAAATTACTTCTATTTAACCCCTTAAGGACGCAGGACGTAAATGTATGTCCTGGTGCAGTGGTACTTAACGCACCAGGACGTACATTTACGTCCTGTGCATAACCGCGGGCATCGGAGCGATGCCCGTGTCATGCGCGGCTGATCCCGGCTGCTGATCGCAGCCAGGGACCCGCCGGCAATGGCCGACGCCCGCGAGATCGCGGGCGTCCGCCATTAACCCCTCAGGTGCCGGGATCAATACAGATCTCGGCATCTGCGGCAGTGCGCGATTTGAATGAATGATCGGATCGCCCGCAGCGCTGCTGCGGGGATCCGATCATTCAGAACGCCGCACGGAGGTCCCCTCTCCTTCCTCCGTCCGGCTCCCGGCGTCTCCTGCTCTGGTCTGTGATCGAGCAGACCAGAACAGAAGATCGCCGATAACACTGATCTGTTCTATGTCCTATACATAGAACAGATCAGTATTAGCAATCATGGTATTGCTATGAATAGTCCCCTATGGGGACTATTCAAGTGTAAAAAAATGTAAAAAAATGTAAAAGTAAAAGTTAAAAAAAAAGTGAAAAATCCCCTCCCCCAATAAAAAAGTAAAACGTCCGTTTTTTCCTATTTTACTCCCAAAAAGCGTAATTTTTTTTTATAGACATATTTGGTATCGCCGCGTGCGTAAATGTCCGAAATATTAAAATAAAATGTTAATGATCCCGTACGGTGAACGGCGTGAACGAAAAAAAAAAAGTCCAAAATTCCTACTTTTTTAATACATTTTATTAAAAAAAAAATAATAAAAAATGTATTAAAAGTTTTTTATATGCAAATGTGGTATCAAAAAAAAGTACAGATCATGGCACAAAAAATGAGCCCCCATACCGCCGCTTATACGGAAAAATAAAAAAGTTATAGGTCATCAAAATAAAGGGATTATAAACGTACTAATTTGGTTAAAAAGTTTGTGATTTTTTTAAGCGCAACAATAATAGAAAAATATGTAATAATGGGTCTCATTTTAATCGTATTGACCCTCAGAATAAAGAACACACGTCATTTTTACCATAAATTGTACGGCATGAAAACGAAACCTTCCAAAATTAGCAAAATTGCGTTTTTCGTTTTAATTTCCCCACAAAAATAGTGTTTTTTGGTTGCGCCATACATTTTATGTTATAATGAGTTATGTCATTACAAAGGACAACTGGTCGCGCAAAAAACAAGCCCTCATACTAGTGGATGAAAATATAAAAGAGTTATGATTTTTAGAAGGCGAAGAGGAAAAAATGAAAACGTTAAAATTAAATTGTCTGAGTCCTTAAGGCCAAAATGGGCTGAGTCCTTAAGGGGTTAAAGGGGTACTCCCCTGGAAACCCTTTTTTTTTTTTTTTAATCAACTGGTGCCAAAAAGTTAAACAGATTTGTAAATTACTTCTATTTCAAAATCTTAATCCTTCCAGTACTTTTCAGCTGCTGTATGCTCCACAGGCAGTTCTTTTCTTTTTGAATTTCCTTTCTGTCCGACCACAGTGCTCTCTGCTGACACCTCTTTTTAGGAACTGTCCAGAGCAGGAGAGGTTCGCTATGGGAATTTGCTCCTGCTCTGAACAGTTCCTAAAATGGACAGAGGTGTCAGCAGAGAGCACTGTGGTTAGACAGAAAGGAAATTCAAAAAGAAAAGAACGTCCTCTGAAACATACAGAAGCTGATAAGTACTAGAAGGTCTAAGATTTTTAAATAGAAATAATTTACAAATCTGTTTAACTTTCTGGTTAACAGTTGATTTAAAAATAAAATGTTTTCCAATGGAGTACCCCTTTAAAAAAAATATATCCTTTGAGTACTTATCAGCTGCTGTATGCTTTAGTGGAAGTTGTGTACTTCTTTCCAGTCTGACCACAGTGCTCTCTGCTGACACCTCTGTCTGTGTCAGGAACTACCAAGAGCAGGAGCAAATCTCCATAGCAAACCTCTCCTACTCCGGACAGTACCTTAGACGGACAGAGGTGTCATCAGAGAGCAATGTGGTCAGACTGGAAAAAAACTACACAACTTCTGGAGCTATAAGTACTGGAAGGATTAAATTTTTTTTTTTATAGTAAAGTAATTTACAAATCTGTAGAACTTTCTGGCACCAGTTGATTTGAAAACATTATTTTCCCCACCGGAGTACCCCTTTAACAGTTCCTATTTAATTTCCGGAATCTAAATAATAATCTCGATGTTTATATTTTCAAATTATTCATGGAGCTCTTTTACATTGTGATTCTATGATACTATTATCTGCTGTTCACATCTATTGGATTTCGGTTAGGCATACAGGTCATTGCCTCTTCAGAATAAATATATTCATACGTTCTATCTCAGAGGCTTTTTTTCACCTAATCTCATTTTCTACCTTCGCCATCTATTTTTTCATTTTCACATTTTCCTTCCCTTGCCCGCGTCTCTCCCACTCATTCTTCATTGATAATTCCCTCCTCTCCTGGGACTGATACTTTCTTTTCCCTCCTCCAGTTTTCCCTCCATTCCATTTTCCATCACTGTATTTCAGATCACACGATCTTCAATTTTCCTGTCCCCGTTTCTCCCCCCCCCCCCATGGGGGGGGGGGGAGAAACGGGGACAGGAAAATTGAAGTTCGTATGATCTGGAATAAATGCAGTCGTAAAATGGAAGGATACATGACAGATGAACTGTACGAGAATCAGAGAGAGCCATGTTATTAGGTCCTCGAAGCCAAAAGTCATTAGATTTCGGCTGGTTCGGTTCCCTCGGGGACCACTTGTTCATAATGTCCAAATACTCCCTATATGGGGTCCAATATCTTGAGGGGAGGGGACTGACTACTCAATGCAAAGCAATTACACGAATGTACTTCTACAGGCGACCTGGGAAGAGAAAAGTGGTTGCGAAAAGAAATTAATGAGCGTGTTCTGGAAACAGAGCCGGAGAAATTAATGAACGAAATATTCAAAGAGGGAACAAAGAGAGGGAACGGACGGTGGCAATTAGGCATGAAATTCTAGATGGAGCTGTAAAGGGGGGGGGGGGGGGGGAATTAAGAGAGAACCTTCAAAACAAATGAAGGATTAATCTGGGAAACGTGGGAAGAGACATTGAGATAAATGACAATGACAACGGACTGAACAAATGATTATAAATATATACAATGCAAGGAAAGGGGGAAGGGACATCTGATGCCGTTGTGACGCAGTTGTGACTGTATAGGTGACACTGCACCGCTCTTTCTTGTTTTTTTTTGTTTTTTTTCTTAACAATGTATAGAGATCATTATTTGTTCTATGTATTGTTCAATTCAGCTCTATCTGTATACTACTACTGCTACTACGTTTATGGGATCAAGATATATATATATATATATATATATATATATATATATATATATATAGTTGTTATACACCTCCCCTCCAATCCTATCTGTATACTGTTCCTGCTATTATCTCTATTGGATCAGGATATATAGTCGTTATACACCTCCCCTCCCGATCTATCTGTATACTGCTGCTGCTTTCTCTCTGTATACTGCTGCTGCTTTCTCTTTGTATCTGTATACTGCTGCTGCTTTCTCTTTGGAATCAGGATATATAGTAGTTATCCACCTCCTCTCTAGCTCTATATATGTACTACTGCTGTTTTTTATTATAGGATCAAGATATGTAGTAGTTATACACCTCCCTTCCAGCTCTATCTGTATACTGCAGCTATCTGTATAAGATCAGGATATATAGTAGTTATGCACCTCCCCTCCAGACTAATCTGTATACTGCTGCTGCTATTTCTATAGAATCAGGATATTTAGTAGTTATACACCTCCCCTCTCTACTCTATTTGCATACTACTGCTGCTGTTGCTGCTATCTCTATGGGCTCAGGATATATAGTAGTAATACACCTCTCCTCCAGCTCTATCTGTATACTGCTGTCTCTGTGGGAGCAGGATGTATAGTAGTTATATAACTCCCCTCCAGCACTATATGTATATTGCTACTGCTATCTCTATGGGATCAGGATATATATTATTTATACACCTACCCTCCAGGTCTATATGTATACTGCTACTACTTTCTCTATAGGATCAGGATACATAGTAGTTATACACTTCCCCTCCTGATCTATCTGTATACTGTTGCTGCTTTCTCTTTGGGATCAGGATATATATTAGTTATACACCTCCCCTCCAGCTCTATATATGTACTGCTGATGCTATTTTTATAGGATCAAGATATATAGTAGTTATACACCTCCCTTCCAGCTCTATCTATATATTGTTGCTGCTATCTCTATAGGATCAGGATATATAGTAGTTATACACCTCCCTTCCAGCTCTATCTGTAAACTGCAGCTATCTCTATGAGATCAGGCTATGTCAAGCCTAACCCACCCCCATTTGCAAGGGTGGGAGTTTAGGTCTGAAGTCCCATGCAAGTCTATGGGACCTCCAATACATCTCCTGATCACATTACGCTTTGGTTGCAGAAAATGTCCGGGACTTTTAAACATCCTGCCAACTGTCCGGTAGGCAGATGCATAAAATAGTTTGGGTGGGGGATAGGATATGAGGATGACATATAAAGCTGGGATATGAGGATGGGATATAGGGTCAGGATATTAGAATGAGATATGAGAACAGGATATGAGGACGGGATATGGGAGTGGGATATGATGAAGAGATATGAGGACAAGATATAAGGACAGGATAGGATGTGGGGATACAAGGATGAGACGAGGACAGGATATGAAGACGGGGAAATGTGGATGGGATATGAGAACAGGATATGGGGATGAGATATGAGGACAGGATATGAAGACGGGGAAATGCGGATGGGATATGAGAACAGGATATGGGGATGAGATATGAGGACAGGATATGAGGACAGGATATAAGGATGGATATGAGGACGGAATATGATCTTGGGATATGAGGATAGGATATGAGTAGAGATGAGCGAACTTACAGTAAGTTCAATCCGTCACGTACTTCTCGGCTCGGCAGTTGATTACTTTTCCTGCATGAATTAGTTCAGCTTTCAGGTGCTCCGGTGGGCTGGAAAAGGTGGATACAGTCCTAGGAGACTCTTTCCTAGGACTGTATCCACCTTTTCAAGCCCACCGGAGCACCGGAAAGCTGAACTCATTTACGCAGGAAAAGTCATCAACTGCCGAGCCGAGAAGTTCGTGACAAATCGAACTTACTGTAAGTTCGCTCATCTCTAGATATGAGGACAAAATATGATGTTGGGAAGAATATGAGGCTGGGATATGAGGAATATAGCGTCATTGTTGCTTTTTCTCTCCTACAAGGTTAAGGTAGGAAGACCGGGCAATGCTGGGTACTCAGCTAGTGAGTAATTCCCAGAGTTCTATAATAAAGGCTATTGAATTTTTACCTTGTTGAACAGTCTTTGAGTTCAGATTGCAGGTTGTGCCAAAATCATTACTTTACCGCCTCCACACATTAAGGTGACGGGCATCTCAATTAGTTCTGGATGAAGTGTTAAAAGCTATTATTAAGTCTATGAAATTGTACATAATGAATGCAGCACTAAGCGGGATGGAAAATAGCGAACAATGTATCACGGTAACTTGGAACAAATATTAGAATGGTTATTAGATTTAAGCAAAATTCCATTTTAAACACTGAAAATGGGGCGAAACAGCGATGTGACTATACGATGACGCGAAAAAGATATGATAACCGCGGAAGGAGTCGCTTATGTTCGGGATCTGCAGCTTTAGTCATTGGAAGATGTAAAATGGCTCTCTGCAGGGTCATATTTCCAGCTCACGCTGCCCCAGGCGCTCAGACTGAATACACCCCTGTCTAGCCAGTGGAGGTCATGTATCACGGCAATTACACTAGTTTACTGCCATTTCTGCTATTACAGAAATAGTGTTTGGCACAATCTGCATACGTATGACGGTCTCCTGCCACTTTTCCCATCACAAGCGACGTTTTGTGCTGGGAAAAGGGCAATGGTCTCCAGCTGCATGAAGTTTTATTAAACATTGTCTGCCAGGATTCCAAGTGGAGATGAAAAGCAGGTGAAGCCTGGCACAGCTACGTGGTGTTGGCTCCAGTTGGGTGGATTGTAACAATATTGAGATAGATATTTCAATATATAGGATTATCAAAATGGGACAATCTGCACCACTTATTACCGATTTTGGTGCCAAATCCTTGTTGCGAAACCGTGTAAAAGTGGGCAAAAAAAATCACATTACATTTAACAACAACGAAAAAAAATGTTTACACGATGCGCTCCTGTTTTGCAAAATGTAGTCCCGATTAAGGCTTGTATTCGTTTACATGAAAATTCTGGTACAACGTTTACACTACCTTTGTAATGGTGTGAATATGTCAAAATGGTAATTCTTTATTTATCTATTTTTTATTTTCCCAGTGTCATATATTGCATATTGCAAGTAATCTTTAAAGGGGTACTCTGCCCATAGATATCTTACCCCATATCTAAAGGATAGGGGATAAGCTGTCTGATCGTGGGGGTCCTGCCACTGGGTACCCCCACAATCTCCCTGCTGCATCCGGCGTTCGTTTAGAGCGTCAGGTACAGCGCAGGAGGCTCGTGACCACACGGTCACGCCCGCTCATGACGTCACGGCCATGCCCCTTCAATGCAAGTCTATGGGAAGCGGCATGGCTGTGATGTCATGTGCCTCTGCCCCGCATCGCCAGTCATCCAGCACAGAGTGAAGTTCGCTCCATGCACCGAATGTCTGGGGTGCCCAGCGGCAGGACCCCCCATGATCAGACATCTTATTTCCTATCCTTTGGATAGGGTATAAGATGTCTAGAAGCGGAGTAACCCTTTAAGCTATATTTATTTTTAAACAGGGTCTGAACATTCCATCTGTGGCGGCTAACTTTGAACTGCATGATTGGCTTTGCGGTACTGTCGCAGTACCACATGTGTCTTTGCCAAGCTTTTACAAAAAATGCCCAACATTTTTTGGGGAAATCCCAATAAAAGTTTAAAATCTACGATAAAATGCAATGTGTCAACACAGACTAAAAACAGGCAAAGATTTTACTTACTTTCTTCACAATTATGCTTTTTTCAGCTTGTGAAAACCTTTTTTAAAGAAAATTCCTTTTATCTAGATTTTTGCAGGCGTGCTCTCACTAACATACTGTAATTACTGTATTCAGATTCTGATGATTCAAATAAATCTTAAATGATGGACTTTTTTTTTTTGCATTACCATAGTTGGGGTTTTGCCTATATGCATTTGCAGTTTTTGTAGATTACACTGGTGAAATTTGATGCAGTTTTATTTTGTTGGTTGGTTACAGCTTGAAATTAAAGAGGTACTCCGGTGGAAAACATTATTACATTTTGAAATCAACTGGTGCCAGAAAATTAAACAGATTTGTAAATTACTTCTATTTAAAGAATACCTGTCATCAAACCTAATGCAGATTATATTCCCTAACTAACTAACACCCCTCCTGCCCTTAAAAAATGTTCCGAGCTTTAAAAAGCTGTGTATCATACCTTTCCCCTTACTCACATTGTGTGAGCTCTTGGCAGGAGAAAGTGGGCGTTCCCCAGCAGGCGCAACGTCACTGAAGCCTGTGAGAACTGTGCCTCCCCATGCCCCGCATGCACTTCCTGAGTTTGGTCTCCTGCCAGGCCAGGTGGAGACCAAACTAACTGTTTGACTTTTTTTTTTGACTGTTGTTTTTTCAATGACATTAAAAACATATAAAGATTGAGAATGTTAACAGCAAGTAATTAGCAAAGTGTCTTATATTTACATAATTAACAATATATTAAAAGTTAAGTTTGGTGACAGGTACTCTTTAAAAATCTCAACCCTTCCAGTAATTATCAGGTGCTGTATACTACATAGGAAGTTCTTTTTTTTTTTCCAGTCTGACCACAGTGCTCTCTTCTGACACCTCTGTCCATGTCAGGAACTCTCCAGAGCAGGATAGGTTCACTATGGGCAATTTGTTTTGCTCTGGACAGTTCCTGACATGGACAGAGGTGTCAGCAGAGAGCATTTTGTGTACATTTTTCAAGCATTCCTGCCATATGAGCAAAAACTGCTAATTCCATCAAAAGATTGCTCTAAATAGTTTCTGTGGGGGTCATAAAAATGTGAATTAAACAGTAAAAAAGGTTACAAAAAAAAGTCACTACCAGTCCATGTTGTAAAGGCAAAGTGCTCAAGTTTCAGTTAAAATAAGTTGTTTTAGCCAGAGAAAAATACAGCTGAACAAGGGTCTCACTTTGTTCCTTAACCTCTTCAGTGACCTATGGTAGGAGTTAGTGCTGTGTGGCTGAGCACATCACAGAAGTTTCCTGCATACAGCCTACATATCTGAAGTTGTTTTGACGACTATTTTTTCTTTTTCTATTTGAGAAGTGTTCACATTGTTTTCAGGTAATCCTAGTTTTAAGAGGTCTTATTCCTGCACTTCGCATTACCAGAACAACTTATTTGACAAAAGCATTGTTGGGCTGAAGGTGGACCTCTAGGTTAGCTACCATCTGCTTCCCTATAGGAATACAACTCCCAGCTAACCTACAACAAAACAACATTCATCATCCCCTTGGGTCCCACATTACAACTCCATTCTATCATAGCATGTAGAATATTTTTTCATCAGATTGCTCTACAGCAGCCCTTCGGATGGGACCAGATGGCCTAGCCGTCACCCCCATACCCTCTCCTACACTCACACACACACACAAAGCAGTTAGCCTTGCCCTTGTTATTGGTTCACTGATCCACTATTCTTGGACCTCCTTTGGTAGATATAAACCATTTCATACTGGGAACACCTCACAAGACTAGCCCTTTCGGAAATGATCTGACCCAGCCGAGTAGACTTTACAATTCAACCCTTGTCACAGTAGCCCAGATCCTTACACTTTGTCAATTGTTTCTGCTTCCAACATGAACTCTAAGGCTGGGTAAACACTGAGGAATCGTCCAGCCAGAGATTCCGAGTTTGGCCAGCACTGACTAAATCAGTCGGCGCTAAGACTGCACAGACATTTCCGTCCCCATAGATGGCAATGTCTGTGGAGCAGAGATCCGCCAGAACATTGAACAGGTTCAATGTTCTGGCAGAATATTTTGAGGGAATTTTACGGGTGGAAAGTCCGCATCAAAAACTCTGCAGTATGCATCAGAATCCCATTGCAGCAAAGCTGCACTGCAATACCTGAGCAGAATTTCAAAACAAAATTCCACTCAGAAATTCCATAGTGTGAACCTGGCCTTACAATTTACCGGTCTTCGCTCCTAATATATTCCATCCCTGACAGCCGCCATTGTCACCAGATGATCAGTGTTATTTACTTAACTTATCATTGGTTTTAATGTTATAGCTGATCTGTGTATAGTCTTGTAACATCCAATAACCTATTCAGAGGAGCAGACCTAGATCTTGACCAGTAGGTCTCCAAGTGAGCAACATGATGCGGGATAAAAAATAGCCATCAAAATGTAAATATCTAAAAGAGGAAAATGAAATTTCATGCTAATGCTTCCTCCGTTTAGTGACAAATTATTTCACACCCCACTCTCCCGATTTCACTTGCATACGTATAATTATTCACTAATTGATTGTGCGCCTGTCACATTAACCTTTACACTCTTTGAACGCCCCACGTAGAATTTATTTTGCACCAGCTGTAAAAAGGCACATCATATTCCCGCATTGTTAATAGGCTTTGAATATCTAAAACCTCTAAATTTATTCCAGACAGGGATAGAGAGGAGCCGTCATTAGCGCTGCCGCTGGTGCCGGATGTTGCGGTGTTTGTGACAGCTAATTACTGGGAGCGAATATCTGTACGAGCCGAGGACCATCAATCTTCTGCCCTTTTATGTGGGTGGTAAAGGAAGAAAACTTCTTAGTTCAACAAATCCAACAAAAGAAAAAAAAGACAATGGAGCACTCACCAGGTATTTTTAGACATTAGGAAACTTCTTTATTCCAGTATTGGGTACAGCAAACAGGGGAGTGGACAAGTGTAGCGGGGCAGGGGGGTAGTTTCAGGCCAGTCGCCCAAAACTCCCCACCCACCCCGCTACACTTGACTGCTCCCCTGTTTGCTGTACCCAATGCTGGAATAGAGAAGTTTCCTAATGTCTACAGATACCTGGTGAGTGCTCCGTTGTCTTATTTCTTTCCGATGGATTTGTATATCATTTGGAATATTATGGGGATGTGAGCACCAAGATACTGTATCATGTTATGGGACTGCAATAGGAGTTTATACAGCTGAAGTGAGTCCCTAGTCATCGGAATTCAGAGACTCTAGTGGTGCGGAGATCTCTTGTGTGAGCACTTTCTTCACTAGTTCATTCTCCAAACTCCCCACCCTACCATGTTCTCAATGTCATCACATCATTCAATATTAAATATGGAGTACTAATGATGGCAGAACTCTAGAATATGCTACACACGCACTCTAAGAAATAGATGTATTTTACTTAATGTGGTTATTGGGTTATCAGCTACCGTTTCCCTCTGCTGTTTCCTGGACACTTTTCCTCACAAGAAAACACTCAGGCAGTGTAGCGCTGCTAGTTAGCAACCACCAGAATTCCATGTGTCCTGTTCCTTACCAGCGTCAGGTGACATCCTCTGTGCCATGTATTTGCCATGCTTCCTGGTCTTGCTGCTCTGGAGTGTATCCTGCTACACTTCCTGCTCTGTCCCCTAGGGTCTGCACGCGAGCACATGTTGAATCTCATAGAGACGGTATGCACTCACTAATGGATTCTCCTCCAATCTCAGCCACATCTGCTGGTCCTTGCCTCAGCAAGGTTGTGTTTCCTGTATTGCTAAGGTCGCTGAACCTTGTCTTCTGAACCTGAGTTCCTGATCCTTATTCTGTCAGTCTGCTGTATTTTGTGTTCCTGATCCTGTCTGTATACTGGACTTTGCTTTTGTCTCATCCCTTGGACTCTGACCCGCATCTCTGTGTATGAACTTGGACTGTCTAGTAGCTTGTTCCAACCAGCCTGCACCTGTAGCTATCTTGGCTAGCTGTTCTCACAGCTTCTGCTATAAACACTGCTATAAACTGCTGCATCTGATGCTATCTATAGTGTCAGGTTGCCCCATTCTGCCTGCCTTGCTGGCTGCCACTTGTGGCACAGTGAGTCCACACCTGTAGGGCGTTACAGGCAGATCTCCACTGCATTTAGTGATTGGCTTAGTGAGCATTTCCTCATGTTAAGACAGGACCAGAATGTCGAGGCAGGACCAGAATGTGTGGTCGGCAAGGACCCGGTGAGCATCAGGGGTTTGGGCAGGTAAGTATTGCACAAAAGAGCAACCTCTTTACTTATCTGTTTTTGACAGTATGATCTGACCACACCAAGATAGGTAAGGTAGAAATATCTGGCAAGGACCTTCTGCAGCATTTATGGCACAGTAGAAAAGAACCAATCTAATACAGAAGTCTTGCTTAAACCAGAGACAACAAACTTTTCTCACTCCAGAGACGACTGGCTTAAAAATGACTATATTTATAGTACAAACATGTTTGACGGTTCTTAGCATCTCTTTCGTAATCACTACCTCATAACTTAAGCACCACTATAAGTCACTTAATCTATTCTGTGTTTCCTTGGCAAAACAGATATGGTGGGAAACCTGCCCAATTTATTTCCCGACTATCTCCTCTTCTAGTATGTAGGAGCGCAAATTGCATCACCTCCGACCTCATGCCATACACAGGGTCTCCCCCTCTAGTCCATTCTCTATACAGCCTTGAAGCATGGTGTCCAGGGATGGGAAATCCCAGATGGCATCAAACCAAAACCACAGCAGAAATCCCACCAGACCTTTACAGAAAATGAACATAATAATAATAATAATAATTAATTATAATAAAAAGTAGATAACCTTGTGTTTTTTGTACTGATCTACCTATCTCCTTGTAAAACAAAGTTATAAACTACCCAACAGTAAATACTTTTATTGTAACATTTTGCATGGTAATATCTGTCTGTTTGGCTAATTTCGATTCCCTCATTCAGGTCTATGGAGATTAACAGTCCATACTCATCCTGCTCTCCAACCATAAACAGAGACTAAGGGCATCTTGTTCTCTGCAATGGCCAGGGTCTCAAATATTGGATCGTCACCTATAACTTTGATAGTGGCCCTGATTTACTATTGTAAGCCTGACCTGTTTTGTCGGGTTGTGCACTGCAAAAGAAATTCTGTCTGCACCAGAATTTGCACCAGAATAAAAAAAAAAAACCTGATCAACTCTCTATTTTACTGAGAAAACCCAAAAAAGGGATGTGGCCATGGGAAAGGGGTCGACAAAAACGGGGCATAGCCCTGACATTTTCAAAAAATCCCAACATAGTGGCCCTGATTTACTGAGTGCAGTGTAGTTTTCTTTGTGGGTTTTAATTCCCTACAATGTTTTTTTTTTTTCACTTCTGGCGCACAACCTGACAAAATATGTCGGGTTTGCAATAGTAAATGAGGGCCACTTACTAAGGTTTCCACAGAAAATGTGGTGGATTGAGCTAAGGAAAACCCCACAGATCAGAGCATGTGAAAAAATAAGAAAAAACTTAGGAAAAAGTGAAAAATTTAGGGAAACCTTTGTATATACTGTGGAAAAATATCTGTTGGGGTAAAAAAACTACAAAGAAAACTACGCTCCACTTAGTAACTCAGGGCATTGCTTCTGAAGGATGGGCCAATAAAATTCAGAAATATTTTCAATTTGCCTTCCTGGATAGATTTGCCTTCCTGGATCTCAATTTGGACTGGATAGATTTTTTTTTTTTCATTCTAATTTTATGTACATTAAAGGGGTACTCCGGCGCTTAGACATCTTATCCCCTATCGAAAGGATAGGGGATAAGATGCCTGATCGCGGGGGTCCCGCCGCTGGGGACCCCCGTGATCTTGCACGCAGAACCCCAGTTAAAATCAGTCCCCGAAGCATGTTCGCTCCCCGGAGCATGTCTGATTACCGGCGACCACGGGGCCGGCGGCATGTGACGTCACACCTCCACCCCCATGTGACATCACGCTCCGCCCCTCAATGCAAGCCTATGGGAGGGGGCGTGACAGCTGTATATATTGCACCTGCATAAAAATGTCAAAAATCTAATTTTTGCAAAACCTGCCAGACAAACAGCTTAGGTACCACAATTTTTTCAGCAACCTCCTTACCTAACCCCATCTATAGTGCCCTAAACAGTAATAATAGCCCCCTTAGTGTCCCACGCAGTAAAATGGGTAGGTAAGTGGGTTGGAAGGAAGAGGTAATTAGCTATTCCCAATAGAAAAATAGTTCACTCCAGTAGGTAGTCAGGTTCCCCCAGTATGTAGTTTTCTCAGTATACAGGTGCCCCAGGAGAAAGTTTCCCAGTAAATACAGTAGGGGCCCAAGTACTTTTTTCCCTAGTAGGTGCCCCAGTAGTAAGTATGACCTGTACCTAGGCCCCTGGTAGGTAGATTCCCCCTGTAGTTAGGCTCCCTGTAGATAGGGTCCCCCTGTAACTAGGCCACAAGTAGGTAGTTTCCCCCCTGTAGATGAGGCCCAGTAGGCAGTTTCTCCCTGTAGCTAGGCCCCAAGTAGGTAGTTTCTCCATGTAGATAGGGCCCCAGTAGGTAGTTTCCCCTATAGATAGGCACTCAATAAGTAGCTTCCCCCTGTAGATAGGCCCCCAGTAGGTAGTTTCCCACTAAAGATAGCCCCTAGCAGGTAGATTACCTCTGTAGGTAGGTCCCTAGTAGGTAGTTCCCTCATGCACTGAGGCCCCTAGTAGGTAGTTTTTCCCCTGTAGGTAGTTTGCCCCCTGTAATTACATCCCCAGTAGGCAGTTTTCCCCTGTGGACAGGCCCCAGCACAAAGATTAAAAATAAATTAAAATTTTACTTTTAACAAAATTCAACTGTATGGGCAGCTTTAGGACTCACATTCAGTGAATTGCCGCCCTTATGTATGCCCCTGCATCTTGTATCGAGGCTAGAGGCACCCAACTGGGTTTTTCCGATAAACATATACTTTCGCTATAATGTTGTGATCCCTTCCATATATTAACCTTGCATTCACAGTTTCATTTGATTCCAACAACTCCTTCTTGGTGCATGATATGTTATTGTCAATGAATGAATGTGCAAAGATGTTACAAATGGCAAACGCTGATAGAATGGCTCTGGCCCTTATTTTATTTTGAAATAATTTGGGACCAATCAGTCATTGTCCTGGCCTCATTCGCCCAGTTTGGAGCAAAAAAAATTACAGTTAATAACTATTGAATAAAGTTATCCTGCTTTTTGTTCCTGAATAATTTATACCTGATTCTAATTTCATATTTGATTATTTTTAGTCCTTGAGTTCTTATTTTTTTTCCAATTTTTTTTAATTGCGCTACGTTATTTAGAACACACAAAATTGGATAATTATCACTAATCTTTACATTTTCTCCTATTAATATTTTCTGCTATTTTGAGCGCAAGAGCATGTTTGAGCTAATAAACATTTTTAACTTAATCTCATCACAATCTCATACTTAATGTTAGTGTTAATGATTAGTGCTGCTCGCAAATAATCGCAAAACGAATTTTATTCGCAAATATGCGTTGCGAATATTCGCGAATATAGCACTATATATCCTAATTTTTTTTTTCACAGTACACATCACAGTGATCTCTCTGCAAATTTTCACATATGCTAATTTTTGTATATGCTAATTTTCGCATATGCAAATTTTCGCATACGTGAATTTTCGCATATGCGAAAATAAAACACGAATATTACAAATATGCGAATTTAGCGAATATATGACGGCCTATGCCGCTCAACACTACTAATGATGATTGCTAACCTCTTTTTCTGCTTCATTATCAACCAGTCACGTGTATACCTTAATCTGCATTAAATCAATTCTGACATAGGTAGACTTGGAATTTCAAGACTGAATAAGTATATGTCCCTTTGATAAGGAGCAAGATTGGCCTTTAAAGGTCACTATTTATTTTAAAAATAAGTTTTAAGTGCGTATAATAAACTTTGTAATATATCTTATCAGAGAAAAAAAACATTTCCTCTCTTATCAGGCCCACTCCCCCATCCCCACACCGAGCCACACATCAGCTCATTGAGGGATCAGATTACAGTACATGCTGTCCACAGAAATCCATGTAGGTTGGAAAGAAAGAAGGGAAAATAAGAGAGACAGAGAGAAAAAAGTGTAAAAGCTGGACGTCTTTGATGATGCTTTCCCCCAATAAACTGATAATGTAGGTTAAAATGCACCTGTGAGGCCCTGCACCTATATTAGCCAACTTAGGTGGGGCTTGCAGCCTGCCTCTCTCCTCCCATTGTATGTGTGCTCAGCCACACTGGAGGGTACCTGGGAGGACGCTGTTAGTCGACTGAATGCTGCCGTAATTGCCCATTGGCCCGTTTTTATTATCACGCACAGGTAGGTTTAGCGTTAGGTCCGGCGCCATTTGAGACACCTTGGCGCTGGTGTGCGGGCTCTGGTATGTCCTTCATATAAGGATATACTGGCGAATGTCTCAATTTTAATATCAGTGTTGAGGGATAGCCAATGTCATTGTATACATCTACCACAGTAGTGCACCCATATTCCTGTATTGTATTATTCTAATTGTTACACATCCACACCGTCTATCTGGTGTAGGATTCTATTGTGGAACTTGTAGTCCACTGCAGGCATCCTCCATTGTATGCAGTTTTATGCTGGGGATTGCCCCTAGCAACGGACTACAGGGGCAGGATCTGCTCCCCCAGTAAACTGTATATATAGAAACAGACATACAACTGGGAATTGCACTTAAAAAGTTCTTTGTCTCAATATTTATCCATGAACAAACTTGTAATGAGATACAGAACATAATCACCCGGTGCTCAATGAACTGCTCAGAGGTAGCACCTGTGAGGCCATGCACTTATGTTAGCCAACTTGGGGTTGAGCACCTCCAGCCATTTGAGATCACGTTTTTTGTTGTTTGTTTAAAATGCCAAAACACCTCAAGTTTCTTTAGGAGTTCAAAGCGATTAGAATTAAATATCTGTAATATGGTCAATTGGAATAACCCTGATAGGATCGGTCTCTGCTGGATGTGCTGTGTAGCAATGCCTAGGCAGTCCATGGAGTAGGAACTTTTTATGAATATTTTGTCTGTGTTTATTGATTCTACAGTGCAATGGCTGGGTTGTCCTCCCTATATATTGAAGACCACAGGTACAGTCAATAAGATAAATAACATATGATGACTGGCAGGTCAATCTATGTTTGAGCTGATATCTATCTTTTGTTGTAAATGACATCATTTCATTAACGTTGTGCTTAATTTCTTTATAGCATTTACATCGTTTGGATCCAAATCTGAAGCTTCCCAAAGGTAAATCATTTTTCTTCCTTTTCTGTTTATGTTACCGAATTTGGCTAGGAGCCAGTAGGTTTTGGGGATTGGTAGCTCTTTGGAACGTAATATGTGGACGATCAGAGATCTTCCCTTCCAGGTGCACATCACTCAGTAAAATAGGCCAGTTCTGTTTTTAAACCTCTCTTATCCTAACTGCAGAGCTGCTAAAAGTAGAAATGAAGTTGTTTTTTTGTTTTTGTATCTGTTTGTCCATACTTTCCTTTTTGTGGGTCCTCTCTGGGTTTAGACATTCCTTTTTTGTCTTCTTGTGTACTTTTTCTAATGCTTGTTAAATAATCATCTTTGGTTATTTCTTTTCTTTAAACCTTTTCTCCAGGATTTTAGCTTGAATTATTCTCCGTACAGTTTTTTCGGATACGTTTAAACTGACTATAGTGCACATTTCTCAGCCATTGTTTGTAATGTCCACGGTTAAACTGCTGCAATTGCCGAATTCGGCAACATAAACAGCAAAGGAAGAAAAATGATTTACTTTTGAGAAGCTTCAGATGTGGATCCAAACAATGTAAATGCTGTAAAAAAATTAAGCACAATGTTAATGAAATTAAGTCATATACAACAAAAGATAGATTTCAGCTCAAACATAGATTGACTTGCCAGTCATCATATGTTATTTATTTTACCGTCTTCAATATATAGGGAGGACAACCCAGCCATTGCACTGTAGACTCCATGTACTGTCCAGGCATTGTTCCACAATACATCCAGCAGAGACGGATCCTATCAGGATTACTCCCATTGACCATATTACAGATAATAATTCTAATCGCTTTGAACTCCTAAAGGAACGTGAGGTGTTTTGGCATTTTAACCTAATAAACGCCATTTGTTCATTTACATTTTGGCATTATCAGTTTATTGGGGAAGGTGGTATCAAAGTTGTCCAGCTTTTACACTTTTTTCTTTCCATAAGATACCGTAACCTGGAGGTTACAGGGATGGACGCTGAGGCAGCCACCCCACCAGACCCACAGACTTCAAGCGAGTCTACATGCCCGCAAAGGTGTTGTGCTCTCAGCACAACAACACAGGGTAAGGTGCAATACTCTGCACACGGCATCTTACCATTACAATATTCCACTAGGAGCTCACCTCTTTCTTTTTTGTGTTATATCAGAGACACAGAGAGACTCAGGAAGTTGTAGTAAAAGTTATATCTCACCAAGGGCTGGACTGGGACCAAAAGTAGGCCTTGGCATTTTAGAATAAGCAGCCCATTTTTTTGTTGGGGTCGACTGCTGGGACCCCACCGATCACCTCGGTTCAAGTGGATCTCCATTTGTTGCAAAGTTACAACTCCCATCATGCCTGGAGAGTCTTAGGCATTATGGGATTTATAGTTATGCAACAGCTGGAGGGCCACAAATTGGGGAACATCCATCAGCACTGTAGAACTTACAAGTGACTACAGCTCTGATGGGACAGTCAGGAGAATAATCATTATAACTCTGTCAGACACAGTGCCCCCTGAATATAATATAGCCACACCCTGTACACCCCCCCCCCCCCCCCGCAGTATAATACTGCCATACACTGTACCCCCTGAATATAACCCTTCCACACACTTTACCCTCTGAATATTACCCTGCCACACACTGTACCCTCCAAATATAACCCTGACACACTGTACCCTCCAGATATTACCCTGCCACACACTGTACCCTCTGAATGTTACCCAGACACACACTGTACCCTCCAAATATTACTCTCACACACTGTATCCTCTTAATATAACCCTCACACAAACTGTGCTCATAATAATAATATTGCCACACACTGTTTTTTCTTCAGCATAATCCCACTCCTGCATTGTCCTCCTCCAGACCCCTTGGTCCTCTTCCTCTAGGCTCCTCTACCCCCTTCCCCCCCAAGTCTTCCTTCGAGCTCCTCTGTTTAAAGTCATCAAATAAAGTCTCATATACAGTCACCAAAATGCAAGTAATGAAGAGGAGAGCACTTACCCATTCTGGTCTTTTTTGTTAGAAGTTTATTAATGTAGACTCCATGTCAAAAAACACTGATACACCTCCATATATTGCTGTGCATAGCAAAGCTAACGAGAGCATTTCACCTGGACGACAGAGGCCGTTTCACGCACTTCAGCGTTTCATCAGGCTCCCTGGACACGGCCTGAAACAGCTGCCGTCGTCCAGGTGAAACACTCTCGTTAGCTTTGCTATGCACAGCAATATACAGAGGTGTATCAGTGTTTTTTGACATGGAGTCTACATCAATAAACTTCTAACAAGAAAGACCAGAATGGGTAAGTGCTCTCTTCTTCATTACTTGCATTTTGGTAACTGTATGTGAGACTTTATCAGATAAGAACCACATGTCTTTACTGAACTCCTCACATGCAACATTATCGTGACTGAGAACCAGCACCTAGAGGGATGGGTGGTGCCTAGTGCAATTATTATCGTATGATAGATTTGCGTATGTATGATGGAGGTGTGTATGTATGTATAATATTTGAGTGTATGTTGGAGGTGTGTATGTATGATAGATGTAGGCATGATAAATGTGTGTGTATGTATGTATGATAGATGTGTGTCTGTAAGATAAATGTGTGTGTATGACAGATGCGTATATGTACGATATATGTGTACATGTGATAAGGATGGCCATTATGATTTTGATTATTGATCAATATGTATACATATATATTAAAAATAGATATATGCTAATATGCTGCAGAAAAGAGACATTTCAGCTTGCTAACGTACTGACCAAGAAGATATAGACTTTGGAACGAGGCCAGAAGAAGTCAGATAAGAGGCTTAAACTTGGAAGACAAAATATTTGAAGAGATATAGTCTGTGTAGAAGGGCAGAGAGAAATCCGGAATTTTCTAGAATGAGAGTGAGAGGGCAGCATAAGTGAACTTCGGCCAAGAGAGAAATGGATGCTTAAATATGCTAATATATACACAGATGCAATACTCAAATAACCAATCAAAATATAACTGATGATTTTGACATGATAACTAACCTCCCTTTTTGTCAAATGTAGAAATCAATGTACTTCCGTGTAATAAACAGAACTCCTTGGGGCAGCTCCTTAGCCAGTATGTTGAGAAGGAGATATTGTACCACATTCTGTCTGGTGTGTATTCCTTGTGCCGGCATTCAGCAGTATACAGCAGCAGTCACTCACAGTTTAAGGCCTAACCAAGAGCCATCCTTGACACATGTATGATGGATGTGCTTATGTATGATAGATGTTTTTATGTATGATATATATGTGTGTGTATGATAGATCACACATCTATCATACATACACACATCTATCATATATTCGCACCTCCATCATACATATACACATATATCATACATACACACTTATATCATAAATGATGGATGTGCGTATGCACATCCATTATACATGTACGCATATATCGCACATATACGCATCTGTCATACACACACATTAATCTTACATACACACATCTATCATACATACACACATCCATCATACATACACACATCCATCATACATACATACATTTATAATAAATAGACCAGTGTTTCCCAACCTTTTTTGGCTCAGGGATCCCTTTGGAATTTTTTTTTTGCGGGGAACCCCTACCAAAGTTGATGAGAAAAAAATAAAATAAAAACAAAACATCAGTACAACATCAATTTATCTGTGGGTATGTAGATTACAGTGCTGCTTTATACAGCAACTCACACGTGACATCCTCTAAAATCAACATCGTTTCCTTCTCTTCTCCATCTAGTCCCTGACGTCACCCTGCAAAACAAACCTATGGGGCTCCACACTTTACCAGCATCGGCCTCCAGATTCCCCTTTTAGAAGTGAGGAGGAATACAATGGTGTATAGGTGAAAAGGTGTAACAGAGGGCTGCAGAAAGGTGTACATGGGTGACAGGTGTGTAGAGGAGTGTACATGGGTGATAGAGGGGTGTAGAGGAGTGTACATGGGTGACAGAGGGGTGTAGAGGAGTGTACATGGGTGACAGGAGGGTGTACAGGGGTGACAGAGGGTACAGGGTGACAGATAGTTGTAGAAGAGTGTATAGGTAACAGGGGCATAGGGGGTGACAGAGGGGTTTACATAGGTGACAGAGGAGTGTACATGGGTGACAGAGGGATGTAGAAGAGTGTACATGGGTGACAGAGGGGTGTGGTGGGTGTAGAGGAGTGTACATGGGTGACAGAGGGGTGTAGAAGAGTGTACATGGGCGACAGAGGGGTGTTGGGGGTGTAGAAGAGTGTACATGGGTGACAGAGGGGTTTACATGGGTGACAGAAGGGTGTAGAAGAGTGTACATGGGTGACAAGGGGTGCAGAGGTTAAAGAGGGGTGGACAGGAGTAACAAGGTGGTAACAGAGGGGTGGACAGGGGTGACAAGGTGGCAACAGAGGGGTGGACAGTGGTGACAAAGGGACAGAGGGGTGAATAGTGGGGGCTGGACATTGGTGATAGGGGGTAGATTGGGGGGTGGTCAGAGGGGTAGTGAACATGGGTGACAGGGGCGGCCAAGGTGGACATGGATGACAGGAAAGTGGACAAGGGTGAAAGGGGGTAACAGAGAGGTGACTAAGGGGTGACAAGGTGGTAACAGAGGGGTGGACAGGGGTGACAAAGGGACAGAGGGGTGGTGAACATGGGTGACAGGGATGGACAAGGTGGACATGGATGACAGGAAAGTGGACAAGTGTGAATGGGGGTAACAGAGGGGTGGACAGGGGTGAAAAAGGGACAGAGGGGTGAATAGTGGGGGTTGGACATTGGTGATAGGGGGGTAGATTGGGAGGTGGTCAGAGGGGTGGTGAACATGGGTGACAGGGGCAGACAAGGTGGACATGGATGACAGGAAAGTTGACAACAGTGAAAGAGGGGGAGACTGAGGAGTGACAAAGGGGGGGTGGACAGGGGTGACAGAGAGGAGAGAGTGCACTACCTTAATTAAGCAGAGCTGAGCCCTCCTTCTGCGGGGGGCGGGTGACATCAGGCAGGCCGGGTAACATCAGGCCAGCCGGGTAACATAAGGCGGGCTGGGTAACATTAGGCCCACCAGGTAAGAACAATCACGGTGCCGCAGGGGGGGGGGGGGAGGGGGACGCTGTGTGCGCCGTGCACACACGTACACGAAATGTGCACACAGGGTTTCCTTCCACCCTGCACTGCCGTGACACACAGGCCGGTGGGGGAGATTTAAAAAAATAATAAATTTGCCTGCTGGAGCCCGCAGAACCCCCAGCAGTTCTCGATGGAAGCCCAAGGTTGGAATCACTGACATAGACACATCGATACAATCATGCATCCATTATACAATCGCACATCCATCATATATATACACATATCACACATACAACATATACACTTCTGTCATACTGACATGTATCATGCACATCTATCTTATATACACGCCTCCATTATACACCCCACTCACTCTCCCACTGAGCGCAGTTACACCCCCCCACACACACACACACACACACTATCATCGTTCTCCGCAGCCAACTCTCCCACCCCCCCAGTTCTCCTCAAACTCACACTGCCTCCCCAACAACCAACCCCCCCTCCCCCCGCACACTGTCCTCAGTCTTTACAGCCCCCACACATCCACCCCCCCCTAGATATGGCTTTAGTCTTCTTAACAACAACCCCCCACCCCCATCCCAGGGATCTAAACTCTCCTACAGGGTATATCCAGCTCTCTACCTACTGAATATAGAATATGCTACTAAAGCAGAACACAAGAATGACAGTCAGAGAGGCAGAGGATAGACTATAGACTATAAATAAAGGCAGGGGAAGTTCTCTTTAAATAGTGAGTTGTCAGGAGAGGGCAGGTGGCAGGCAAACAGATATGGCCAGGAAATTAGCTGGGTCAGAATCCTGCTGACAGAATGGTGGAACCCTATATAAAGTAGCAGGTAGCTACACAGGACCCTTTCATTTCTGTCACCCTCCCAGTCTGACTGGGAGAGCATGGTATGTGAGCTTTTACACCTTGTTCACATTGGTGTGGTGCTGTGCGGCGTCCATTGCTGTCTGTGGGGAGGTGCGGCCCTGGGACTGGTTTGAGTGGCATAGGGGCCGCTCTGCCAGTGGGTCGTTCCCCCTGTGGGCACTGGTGTTGCAGCAGTGGTGGTCGCCGCCCAGTGCTACGCCATTTTATGCTAGGGACGTTAGGGACCAATTCTTAATAGGTGGCCTTCACGTGGCAAGTGGGCTTGTACCTTTTGATCAAAATGTAACTAACAACATGTTAGGATCAAAATACAATATGTAGATGTGCGACCATGTCTGTTTTCTCTACTTGAATTCAGAATGGTGGAGCACCTTTGCAATTTAGGGGGCTAAGGAGAAGATTTATCAAAACCTGTCCGGAGGTAGAGTAGATGAGTTGCCCATAGCAACCAATCAGATCTTTTCTTTCATTTTTAACAAGGCCTCTGTAAAATGAAAGAAGGTTGGTTGCTATGGGCATCTCGGCAACCTTACTCTGAACAGGATTTGATCAATCTCCCCCTTACAAGAAACCATAAAAAAGGAGATCAATGCAATGGTGACCATGGCAGGTGAGCGGGAGCACAACAGGTAGTCTGAGAAGCTGTCATCATAACCTAAGAGAACTGAAGGAAATACAGCAGAAATAAAACAGGAGGAAACCAGGTATTTTACCATCACATTTATCATTTTATGTGCAGTTTTTATGGAGATTCGGAGCATTGCTTTAATCATCATCTGCACATCTGAAGCTTGTGAAATCTTAAAAGAAATGCAGAAGGAAAACATTTCAAAACATTACATCAAACTAACATCCAGCACCAGCAGAGAAGACAATTACCATTTATAATTTTGTCTGTTATCTGGCCAAAAAATATCCTCCATTTTCGGCTGTTAAAGATTTAATTTAATTACCAATTATAATTAAGGACAGGCCTCACATATGCATCCCTATGGTAACAAGCAGGACCGGCCTCATATATACATCCCTATGGTAACAAGCAGGACCGGCCTCATATATACATCCCTATGGTAACAAGCAGGACAGGCCTCATATATACATCCCTATGGTAACAAGCAGGACCGGCCTCATATATACATCCCTATGGTAACAAGCAGGACCGGCCTCATATATACATCACTATGGTAACAAGCAGGACCGGCCTCACATATACATCCCTATGGTAACAAGCAGGACCGGCCTCATATATACATCCCTATAGTAACAAGCAGGACCGGCCTCACTTATACATCCCTATAGTAACAAGCAGGACCGGCCTCATATATGCATCCCTATGGTAACAAGCAGGACCGGACTCACTTATACATCCCTGTGGTAACAAGCAGGACCGGTCTGACATATACATCCCTATAGTAACAAGCAGGACCGGCCTCACTCATACATCCCTATGGGAACAAGCAGGATCAGCCTCACATGTACATCACTATGGTGACAAGCAGGACTGGCCTCACATGTACATCACTATGGTGACAAGCAGGACTGGCCTCACATGTACATCACTATGGTGACAAGCAGGACTGGCCTCACATGTACATCACTATGGTGACAAGCAGGACTGGCCTGAAGTATATGTCCCCATCCTAACAGGACTAGCCTTATGGGGATTTTCTGTCTCATCCCCCTATCCAGAGGTTACAGGATACATTAGAGAAACACAGCTTGTGAGCAGCAATTCATTCAGTACTGTTTGCAGTGTTGCTCACTCATTACATTTGCTGGATGCCCTGAATGTACATTTGCCAGTTTGGGTGCTCTTGCACCTGACCCAGTGAATATTAGGTGGGAATAATGGCTACTCAAGGTATAGGAGCAGGGAGTCCGGCCACTGGCAGGAGTCCCTACTTCAAATGCTTGCTAAACTAATAGCGCTGTGTGTCTCTGAATTAGAGTAGAGTACAGACGGACAGGTGGTCTGTGTCATCCAACTGAACATTCAGGGCCAGGACGTATTAAACTATAAGCACAAATTAGGGACTGTTGCTATTACCCTCCAGGGAGGCTACTATTACCTACCGGGAGGCTGCTATTGCCTGTGGGGGGGAGTTGTTATTACCCACTTTGGGGCTGCTACTACATACAGGGGGGAGGCGCTTCCATTACCTACAGGAAAGGCTACTGCCAGTCATATTGGTGGCTGATATATTTTGTATATACCTCTTTGACAACATACAGGGCTGGCCTCAAGTATATTCTCCTATAAGGTATGAATGTACTTTGTAGTGTATAAATTTAATAATACAAATTTAGCAAAATAGAACATTTATACAGCTGAAAAAAGTGCGGTCGAGCAATTCAACTAAATGTGAAGGTACCAGAAAATGAAATTATGAGCTGTTTTCTCCCATTGTACCTCTTGAATGATTTGGTGGCTGAGTACATAGGTCTAATGGAGACGTCCCCTAATGGAAACTGCATCAAATGTAGAATATAGTAGGCTTTCATTTTTGTTTTGTTTTTTTATATTGAGGGCATTAATAAAAAAGCAATAGCAGCGGTCCATTACCTACAGCATCACACAATATGGATTTTATACTAGCACATTTACAGCACAAAATGCAAGTGGTAAGGCATTTTGTAGACATATTAAATCCTAATCCAACACACAAACTAATTTACCTAAAAGGAATCGGGAATCTGCATAAATTTTTTTTTTAAATAGGGATAAATAAAAGGAGGCTCTATTTGGGTGTAGTAGAAATAAATAAGTATTAGAAGTAAATAAGTGGCTGAACAAATAGATAGATGTTCTCTCGCCCTGTCAGGTTAATTTCAGGGATACTGAGCTTCAAGCCGCACTCCTGGCATCAGGATCCCTCCTGACGGCCCCATAATGGTTTAGTAGGATTCAATTAGAAGAACTGGCAACTCAGCACTGCTCCTATGTCCACAGATGAATACATTGAATGCTTTATTCTGAAAACTTTACAACGCGTTTTGATCCCCTTCTCTGGGAGTGCTATAGGCCCCAAAAATATGTAATAATATGAAATAGTTGATCTCCCAAATATATTCAGACCTGGTTTCATTATTAGACATCAGTCTTTAGACAGATCTCAGACCTGACCCCCTATAGTAATATCTCCAGACCAGACCTCTATAACAATATCAGGCTCCAGACCTGACCCCTGTATTAAAATTGCCCCCAGACCTGATCCCTACAATAATATCAGATCCCAGACATGATCCCTGTAGTAATATTTACCCCAGACCTGACCTCTACATTATTATCAACCTTAGATTTGACCCCTATAGCAACATTAGGCTCCATTCAGACCTCACACGTACTGTATATTAATATCGACTCCAGACCTGAAAGTTTATTAAAATTTACCCCAGACCCAACTCCAATATCAATATCAAGTGCCAGACCGGACTCTTATATTGATATTGAACTCAGACCTGACCGCTATATTAATATTATGCTTTATATTAATGTTGGCCTGGGACCTGACCACTATATTAGTATTATGCTCCAGCCCTGATCTCTATTAGTGTGGGGCGCGAATATTCACATTTCAAATTTTTACAACGAATATCGCAAATTCGCGAATATTGCGAATATATTCGCTATATATTTGAAATTATAAATATTCACTTTTTTCCGTATGTGCGCATATTCCTTCTTTTTTTTACTTGTGGGCCAATTTGAATGATGCAAATACACTTGTCAGAGGTTATCAACAACATCCCTAGCAACCAATAGCAAAGTTGCCCACCCCCTCACTGTTTTCTTCCTCGAATACGCGAATATGTGAATATTCACATATGCGAATATGCGATATTCACGAATATAGGACGAAATATCGCAAATTCGAACATGGGCAATGCCGCTCATCACTAATCTCTATATTAATATTGTCCTCAGACCAAAACTCTATAATAATATAACACTCCAAACCTGACTCTTACATTGATTTTGACCTCAGACCAAACCTCTATATTAATAAAAGGCTCCAAACCTGACCCGTATATTAATATCAGATCCTATATTAATATTAAAGCACAGATTAGACTCCCTATAAATATTCAGACCCCAGACCCTCCATGATAGATTGGTCAAGGGGGTAACCAGGACAAAACTATTGTTCAGTAATCCCTAAATTTACAATGGCCTGAGGTTACAATATTTTCAACATACAATGGTTTTCTGGACAATTGTAACTTTAACCCATACACAACATACAATTCTATGGACAGGCCAGATCTGTGCAACGTGTCCATGGCCAGAATTCACTGGTAAAACCCCTATATTACTGAAGTGTATTGTCAAAGGCGGTGCTCATGCTGGACATTCCGGCCATGAGCGCATCTTCCCCCGTGTCCCGGCCCCCGGCATGGCTGGGATTCGCATCGCAGGACGTGCCCACATGCGAGTCCCAACCAGTCACTCACCTCCGTCCCCGGCCTCTGTCCCTCAGCTCCGACATGAGTGCTGGAGCAGTGAAATTTAAAGGGCCGGATCTTTGTTTGCCCTGCCCCTTAGAGAAAGCCCTTCTAGTTATTCCTTGCCATGTACCGGACCTCTGTATTCCGTGTCCCGACCGTGTTACTAGCCGCCAGCCTATTGACCTTCTGCTACCCTACTGACTACGCTCCTGTGCCGCCTGCCCTGACCTCTAGCCTGCCCGACTACGTCTTGCCTATTCCTTTGGTACCATGCCTCACCTCAGCCGCCTGTGTGGTCGAGTCGTACCAGGGGTAGCGACCTGGGTGTCGCCTGCTGCAGCAAGTCCAACCCGCTTTGTGGCGAGCTCTGGTGAAAACCAGCGGCACCTTAGACTCCGCTCCCTGGCACGGCCCGCGTCATCTGCCACTAGTGTTGAGCGGCATAGGCCATATTCGAATTCGCGAATATTCGCGAATATATGGACGAATATTCGTCATATATTCGCGAATATTCGCATATTCGTTATATTCTCGTTTTATTTTCGCATATGCGAAAATTCGCGTATGCGAAAATTAACATATGTGAAATTTAGCACATACAAAATTAACATACGCGAAAATCCGCATATGCGAAAATTAGCATATGCTACTTTTCGCATATGCGAATGTTTGCACGCCAGTCTCACACAGTAGTATTACAGCCTTCTTTACACCACACAAGCTGGAAGCAGAGAGGGGTGATCACTGTGATGTGTACTGTGAAGAAAAAAAAAAAAGCAAAAAAAAAAAACGAATATTCGTAATTACGAATATATAGCGCTATATTCGCGAAATTTGCGAAATTATATATTATATAATATTCGAATTGCGAATATTCGCGAGCAACACTATCTGCCACACAGGTCCAGCAGATCTACTACTTCACCTGCTCCAGACTACCGTGGAACTACGGATCTACTACTCCCTGGGTACATGCCATCTGCGGTGAGTCTTACATGTATGCACTGACTGGCTGTCTGGTAGCGCCCCCTACAGTACAGGGAGGTATTACATGTTCTGTACTACTCTTTACCTGTACCAGGGTTAGCTGCTCCTTTGGACACCAGGTGAGGGCGGCTCCATTATATTTTTTAGGACACTTCGTGTACTGTACAGGACCCTGAAGAAGCTCCTGTGCTCTACATAGACAGTGATTACAGCTCCCAGCAGATCTTTCTTACTTTTATATAGCAGGACTTGTTTTATCTGTATTAGTTATCTACTTATTTGTCTTTAAAGAGTACTTGTCATCAAACCATATTTTCTAAACTAACTCAGATTATATTCCCTAACTACTCCTAACACCCCTCCTGCCCTTAAAAAAAAATTCCGAGCTACAGTATGAAAAACTCTATCATACCTTTCCCCTTGTTCACATTGTGTGAGCTCCCGGCAAGGGAAAGTTACATAGTTACATAGTTAGTATGGTTGAAAAAAGACATACGTCCATCAAGTTCAACCAGGGAATTGAAGGGAAGGGTGTAAGGGGATAAGGGGAAGGGATGTAGTTTTATAATTCTGCATAAGCTTTAATGTTATTTTGTTCCAGGAATGTATCTAACCCTGTTTTAAAGCTGTTAATAGTTCCTGCTGTGACCAGTTCCTGAGGTAGACTGTTCCATAAATTCACAGTTCTTATGGTAAAGAAGGCGTGTCACTCCTTTAGACTAAACCTTTTCTTCTCCAGACGGAGGGAGTGGCCCTCGTCCTTTGGGGGGGTTAAACCTGGAACAGTTTTTCTCCATATTTTTTGTATGGACCATTTATATACTTATATACGTTTATCATATGCCCCCTTAAACGTCTCTTCTCAAGACTAAACAATTGTACCTCCTTTAATCGCTCCTCATAGCTAAGATGTTCCATGCCCCATATTAGTTTAGTCGCACGTCTCTGCACCCTTTCCAGCTCCGCAGTGTCCCTTTTATGGACAGGCGACCAAAACTGAACAGCATATTCCAGGTGAGGCCGTACCAATGCTTTATAAAGGGGGAGTATTATGTCCCTGTCCCTTGAGTCCATGCCTCTTTTTATACATGACAATATCCTGCTGGCTTTGGAAGCAGCAGCCTGACATTGCATGCTATTCTGTAGTTTGTGATCTACAAGTACACCCAGATCCTTCTCTACCAGTGACTCTGCCAGTTTAATCCCCCCTAAGACATACGACGCATGCAGTTTATTAGTACCCAGATGCATAACTTTACATGTATCCACATTAAACCTCATTTGCCAAGTGGATGCCCAGACACTTAGTCTATCCAAGTCATCTTGTAACTTATGCACATCCTCTATAGACTGTACCGTGCTACAAAGCTTGGTGTCATCTGCAAAGATAGAAACAGAGCTGTTAATACCATCCTCTATATCATTGATAAATAAATTAAACAACAGCGGGCCCAGTACTGAACCTTGGGGTACACCACGAATAACCGTGGACCAATCAGAGTACGAATCATTGACCACCACTCTCTGGGTACGATCCATGAGCCAGTGTTCAATCCAGTTACAAACTAAAGTTTCCAAACCCAAAGACCTTAACTTACCTGTCAGACGTCTGTGAGGGACAGTATCAAATGCTTTAGCAAAATCCAGAAACACTATATCCACAGCCATTCCTCTGTCAAGGCTTCTACTCACCTCTTCATAAAAGCAAATTAGATTGGTTTGACAACTTCTATCCTTAGTAAACCCATGCTGGCTATCACTTATAATACAATTATCCCCTATGTATTCCTGTATGTAATCCCTTATAAGTCCTTCAAACAATTTACCCACAATGCACGTTAAACTTACCGGTCTATAAGCCCTTCTTGAAGATTGACACCACATTCGCCTTGCGCCAGTCCCTTGGCACAATACCAGACACCAGTGAATGTCTAAATATCATGAACAGGGGTACAGATATTACTGAACTTACCTCTCTAAGAACTCTTGGGTGTAGTCCATCCGGTCCTGGAGATTTTCTTACATTTATATTACTTAACTTACCTTGTACCATTTCTACATTAAGCCAGTTCAGTACATTACATGATGTGTTACCAGCACTGACCTGGCCAATGTCAGCTCCTTCTTCCATAGTGTATACAGAACTAAAGAACCCATTCAGTAGCTCCGCCTTCTCTTGATTGCCCGTGACAACCTCCCCATTATCATTATTAAGGGGTCCTACATGCTCTGTCCTTGTTTTTTTTTTTTTGCATTTATATATCTAAAAAAATATTTAGGACTAGTTTTGCTTTCTTTTTGGGCTTCAGAACAAATTACCAGGTTTCCATAGAGTTATGGTCTTACTGTACAATGGTTTCAACATGCAATGGTCATCCTGGAATCAATTCATATTGTAACTTGAGGGACCAGTGTATAATTCAATGGATAAGGGGGGTCAAGGGGGGTCAAGGGGGGCTAAGCTGCCTATAGGGGATTATTTTTGAAAGTACTTAAGCACATAATATGCCCCATATTTCACACATGAGATGATCGCATAGACTATAGAAGCTGTAATAACCTGCTCCATAAACGTTCCTACGAGCGCCTGACTAACCATAAATTATGCATGGCTTCACCCTCAGTCAGGTAAAAAAAGAAAAAAAAATCCCTTTGAAAATTGGTAATTGCTAAGGGAGCCTTGAGCATTAATAATTTGTTAAAAAAGGAGCGCACCTCTATAATGTGAAAGGGAGGGGGTGGTCACCGAGGGGTTAATGAAAACCAGTTCATTTTCAAAGCCACCAGGATTGGCGCAAAGATGAATTTTTTACCAATAAAAGGAAGAAAAAAGTATAATTTGCATATGTATGACTGTGAAAAAAATAAAAAGGCCTTTCGCAGCGAGGACTCTGGGTTATGTGATATAGAGACAGGATTTACCCAGCGAAAATTGGGGGAAAAAAATAGGTTTTATTGAGAGCACAGAGGCGTCGCCTTTTAAATCTGACTTGAAATTACAAGTTATTGGGCCGTGAAGTAATGGTTTTCATATGCTTAGATGCTTTCGTACAGCCGGCGCATCTGTGTCATTTACTTCCAGAAAATCTGACGCGCTCATTCCGTTTAGTTCTAGCGATTGAGATTATTACTAATACCAGACGCTTAATTTGTCAGTTGTCTACGCTGTTACTGCCACCTGCTGGTTATCGAGTTATTACTCACAGAATTGATTGTTTTTCACTCTTGATTTTTGCTGTGCAAAATTTCCCAAAATACCCAAACTAATAACATCATAGATCAGTGTTTCACAACCAGTGTGCCTCCAGCTGTTGTAAAACTACAGTACCCAGCATACCTTTGACTATCCTAGCTATCCTAGCTAATTTTTCAACAGCTGGAGCCACACTGGTTGGGAAATACTGCCATAGAGGTTTCCCCCACAGGGGTTTTTCCTCTTCTGTGCTGGAGGATAGTTTTGCAACAGCTGGAGGCACCCTGGTTGGGAGTGATTACGTACAGAATTGTCTTTTTTTTTTAATTTATTTTTTTACTCCAATTTTGGCTGTGCAAAATTTCTGAATGTTATTGCATTCACAAATCCCATCCCCTCTGCACCTCTAACTGTGTAGAGGAAGAGTTGTTCAGTTGCCCATAGCAACCAATCAGATCGCTTCTTTAATTTTTCACAGGCCTCTTTAAAAATGAAAGACGCATGCTGATTGGTTGCTATGGGCAACTGCATCACTCTTCCTCTACACAGGTTTTGATAAATCTAAAAGCCCAAACTAATAACATCATAGATCAGTGTTTTCCACACTGGGTGCCTCCAGCTGTCGGCTGTCTGGGTATGTTGGGAGTTGTAGTTTTGCAGTAGCTGGAAACACACTGTGTGATGACACGGGGGTGCAAGATAGATTTGCCAGGTCGTGAAGCCAGGGCACCATTAGCCTATACACGGTCTGAGGTAGAGACAGCTTCTCCTGGGCCAGGCACAGGGCAATAAACAAACCAACGTCAGGTTTCAGATAACTGTCTTTTACTGAGGCAGAGTAGATGGTACAACACTCACAGTACGGAGCAGAGGAGGGATGCAGTGTAACCCTTAGGAACCCTGTTGCCTTGCTGGGAATTATGGCGCTTTTCACCCACTTGAATTAGATAGACTTGAGACTTGGAGATTAACAGATATCCCACGCTGACTAGGGTTCTGCTAAGGTCCAATTTCACTGATACTGCCAGAGTATTACTCACCAACTCCTGTACGGGGAACACTTGCAGAATGGCGGGGTTGATTTGATGAAGAGCTTTTCTTCAGGCTTCACTCTGGATCACCTCACACTTCTTCTATCTCCTTTCCATGGTGCAGCTCACATGGAGCTCTGCACAACTCCTGCCCCCCTACACTCCTGCCTTCTCCTGCCCCCCTACACTACTGCCAACTCCGGCCCCCCTACACTCCTGCCCCCCTACACTCCTGCCAACTCCTGCCCCCCTACACTCCTGCCAACTCCTGCCCCCCTACACTCCTGCCCCCCTACACTCCTGCCCCCCTACACTCCTGCCAACTCCTGCTCCCCTACACTCCTGCCCCCCTACACTCCTGCCAACTCCTGCCCCCCTACACTCCTGCCCCCCTACACTCCTGCCAACTCCTGCCCCCCTACACTATATACAGGACAATTTGGCAGTTCGCCTGGTCACTCTGCATCTCCTTCTTAACCACTTAAGGACCATATGTTTTTTCATTTTTGCACTTTCGTTTTTTCCTCCTCACCTTCTAAAAATCATAACGCTTTCATTTTTCCACCTACAGACCCATATAAGGGCTTGTTTTTTGTGCCACCAATTTTTACTTTGTATCAACATCAATAATTTCACCACAAAATCTACGGCAAAACCAGAAAAAAATATTTGTGGGGCTAAATTGAAAAAAGAAAAACACCAACATTTTGTAATTTTTGGGGCTTTTGTTTCTACGCAGCACACTTTTTGGTAAAAATGACACCTTATCTTTATTCTGTAGGTCCATACGATAAAAATTATACCCAAATTATATAGGTTTGATTTTGTTTTACTTCTATTAAAAAATTATAACTTTATGCACGAAAATTTGTAGGTGAAAAATTTCCCTTTCTGACCCTTACAACTAGGGATGTCCCAATGCCATTTTTTAAGACGGAGTACGAGTACCGATACTTTAATTCTAGTACTCGCCGATACCAAGTACGAGTACTTATATTTTAAAGGGAATCTGACAGCAGGGTGACCCGGTTTCTGGCGCTGTTTACCGTTATGATATGTGGGTCCTTGTTGTGTACAATGGAGGCGGCTGCTGTAGTATGAGCCAAGATTTCTCTCTTCTCCATTGGACAGAACAGGGAATTTACATTGGCAGCGAGAACGATGACCACCTGGTGAGCAGCGGTAGAAACCGGGTCACCTGCACTATCTACCTACAAATTCAAGTTAGTGCAGGTGACTCTGCAGTAAAATAGTCTTTAATAGTAGGTAGTATCCTCTTGTAGACATTAGCAGATTTCCCCCCCTGTAGACATAAGTAGCAGTCCCCCTGTAGACCACAGCTCCCCTTTAGACAGTGGGCCCCCATTTAAACAGCATTGCCCCCCTTTAGACAGCAGTAGGGGCCCCCCTTTAGACAGCAGCAGGGCCCCCCCTTTAGACAGCAGCAGGGCCCCCCTTTAGACAGAAGCAGGGCCCCCCTTTAGACAGCAGCAGGGCCCTCCTTTAGACAGCAGCAGGGTCCCCCTTTAGACAGCAGCAGGGGCCCCCCTTTAGACAGCAGCAGGGACCCCCCTTTAGACAGCAGCAGCAGGGTCCCCCTTTAGACAGCAGCAGTGGGGGCCCCACTTTAGACAGCAGCAGCAGGGGCCCCCCTTTAGACAGCAGCAGCAGGGGCCCCCTTTAGACAGCAGCAGGGCCCCCCTTTAGACAGCAGCAGGGGCCCCCTCTTTAGACAGCAGCAGGGCCCCCCCCCCTTTAGACAGCAGCAGGGCTCCCCCTTTAGACAGCAGCAGGGACCCCCCTGTAGACAGCAGCAGGGGCCCCCCTGTAGACAGCAGCAGGGGCCCCCGTTGAAACAGAAGCAGCCCCCCGTTTTAACAGCAGCAGGGCTCCCCATTTAAACAGCAGCAGGGCTCCCCATTTAAACAGCAGCAGTGCCCCCCGGTAGACATTGGTAGAAGCCCCCCTCCTTGCAGGCTGCTCACCTCCTCTGTCGGGTGCTGCCGCTCCACTGTCCCATTCTTCCGTCCTCCGGTCCGCATCATGTCGTCCTATGGAGGAGCATGGGACATATACGTCACTCTGCTTCCTCCGTAGCGTTATGCCGGGCGCAGGGGAGGAGGCGGAGTGACGTGTGTGTCACATGCTCCTGCATAGGACGACATGATGCGGCCCGGAGGACGGAAGAATGGGACAGTGGTGCGGCAACAGGTATCGGGCATGGTATCGGGAACATTAAACGAGTCCCCGATACCATGCAAATAGCTAGTATCGGCCCCGATACCAGTATCGGTATCGGGACATCCCTACTTATAACTTTTTTTATTTTTTCATTTTTTCGGCTACCTCAGCAGTGGATTGCCCCAACCAGTGGAGGCAATTCACCCCACTGGACCACAAGGGAGTGTTTAAAGGTCCCTTTTGATGCCACAGTCAGCTTTGACAGCGGCGATCGAAAGGGTTAATAGCCGCCCGCGGCGATCGCCACATGTCGGCTATTGACACCGGCCCTCAGCTACAAGAATCAGCTGGGGGCTTACCGGTATGCTGCGGACTCGAGTGAGGAGCCCGCACCATACACCGTTAACGGCACAAGGACGTGTATACACATCATTGGTCGTTAACCAGTTAAAGGTACAGTACATATATAATACAAGAATACAGTAAATACAACAATGTGCATAATCATAGTAAACAGTAGAAGAGTGGGCCAATCACAGGAGCAACAGGCATGCCTGAGGAGATTCGCAGCCCACACGACAGCCTTTGGTGCTGGGCCACCACAACTAGTTGGTAAACACTGCCCTGGAGGTTTTCTCCACAGGGGTTTTTCCTCTTCTGTGTACTGGAAAATGAATCTTTGTGAGTTGAGGATTTGCTATTGGTTGCCCGGGCATGTTGGGAGTTGTAGTTTTGCAATAGCGGGAGAAACCTTGGTTGGGAAACACTGCCATACGGCACTGTAGGTTCAGGTTGATGGACCAACTTGGGATTTGCAATTTGTATAACGGGCACAAAGTATTCGGCCAAAGCTGCCAAAGTGTCAGTAACATTCAGTATTGGGTCATACTCTGTTGCAGGATCCTGTGTTTATGGCCCAGCTTTACTAATACTGCTTAAGGGTACATTCAGACGGGCGGATCCACAGAGTATTGTGGTATGGTGTCAGGAGGGAGGGGCAGGACAGATGTTACCCTAGGGGCAGATGGTATTAACCCCTTGTGTTCGTGACACCAGGGCATGGTTTAGCCTTAACCACCAGAAGGTATACCGCTAGATTCTGGGCTAGGCACAGGGGCAATGAAGACACCAACACCAAGTTACGGACAACGGTAGCTTTGTTGAGTCTATAATATTCTGATATATTGATCGCTATATCTATACTCATATGCCTTTGCTTAAATGCTATATGCTATTGCTAAATATTGCAGAACAACTTTGCTTTCTTTATTTCAAGACATTTCATCTTGCTCTTTGCCTGTAATCAAGACTAGAACCTTGAGATGGAGACTATGGATACAGGAAGTTGAAACATTGGGCTTTGTGGAAAGATGGAGAAATCTCAAGCTAGAAGCCTTGCAACATAAATGACTTATGCTACGCCACGCTCAAATGACCAATCAGCATATAAAACGATGCATAATTTTACCTTTCACCCTCCCCTTTTTGTCAGTTGGTAAAAACGAATGTGATTTCCGTATAATAAAGAGAACTCCTTGGGATAACGAGGAGGGAACTCATACCAACCTGGCCTGGTGTGAATTTTCTTATGTCAACACTCGGAAAAATAGTACCTCGGTAGTCACTCACAGATTAAGGCCGCACATTAACCCATCCTTAACAGCTTTACTGAGGGTAGACAGTTGGACCAGTCTGTACAGTACAGCCAGGGTCCAAGGACCAGTGACACAGAGGCCACAAAGACTAGCTGGGACTTGTAGTTGGACAGGAGAATTTAGTGCAGGCTACGCTGGGTAGACAGATGACTTGACTTGACTGACTTGTGACTGACAGGATGGTGACTTTATCTTACTTGCACTTGACTTGTGGCTGCAGGACTTGACTTGAGGCCTCCACTACTCTGGACCCACACACTAGGCACGAATGCACTGGACCTCAGCAGGAAGCAAGAGCAAAGAGAGAGAGAGCTAGCTCCACCCAGGGCTTATATGGGGGAGACTAGCAGGGAGCCCATAGGTCACCTTTGGGGTCAGCTGGTCACTGGTACCTCCTGGGTAACAATCACATGGTACATTTTATTAAACTGTTAAGGACCCAGGGCGTACCTGTACGCCCTGAGTCCGCTCCCGATCTATAACGTAGCGGGTCATAGCGGGTCGGGCCCGGCCTCTAACAATGGCCGGGACCCGTGGCTAATAGCGCGCAGCATTGATCGCGCTGCCGTGCGCTATTAACCCTTTAGATGCGGCGTTCAAAGTTGAACGCCGCGTCTAAAATGAAAGTGAAACCATGCCGGTTAGCTCAGGGAGCTGTTTGGGATAGCCATGGTGAAATCGCGGCATCCTGAACAGCTTACAGGACAGCTGGAGGGTCCCTACCTGCCTCCTCGCTGTCCGATCGCCGAATGACTGCTCAGTGCCTGAGATCCAGGCATGAGCAGTCAAGCGGCAGAATCATCGATCACTGGTTTCTTATGAGAAACCAGTGATCAATGTGAAAGATCAGTGTGTGCAGTGTTATAGGTCCCTATGGGATAACAATGATCAGTGTGTGCAGTGTTATAGGTCCCTATGGGATAACAATGATCAGTGTGTGCAGTGTTATAGGTCCCTATGTCAGCTATAACACTGCAAAAAAAAAGTGGAAAAAAAAGTGAATAAAGATCATTTAACCCCTTCCCTATTAAAAGTTTGAATCACCCCCCTTTTCCCATTAAAAAAAAAACTGTGTAAATAAAAATAAAAATAAACATATATGGTATCACCGCATGTGGAAATGTCCGAATTATAAAAATATATAATTAATTAAACCGCACGGTCAATGGCGTGCGCGCAAAGAAATTCCAAAGTCCAAAATAGTGCATTTTTGGTCACTTTTTATATCATGAAAAAATGAATAAAAAGCGATCAATAAGTCCTATCAATGCAAAAATGGTACCGCTAAAAACTTCAGATCGCGGCGCAAAAAATGAGCCCTAATACCGCCCCATACGCGGAAGAATTAAAAAGTTATAGGGGTCAGAAGATGACAATTTTAAACGTATAAATTTTCCTGCATGTAGTTATGATTTTTTCCAGAAGTGCGACAAAATCAAACCTATATAAGTAAGGTATCATTTTAACTGTATGGACCTACAGAATAAAAAGAAGGTGTCATTTTTACCGAAAAATGTACTGTGCAGAAACGGAAGCCCCCAAAATTTACAAAATGGCTTTTTTTTTTCAATTTTGTCTCACATTGATTTTTTTTTCCGTTTCACCGTAGATTTTTGGGTAAAATGACTGACGTCATTACAAAGTAGAATTGGTGGCGCAAAAAATAAGCCATCATATGGATTTTTAGGTGAAAGATTGAAGAGTTATGATTTTTTAAAGGTAAGGAGGAAAAAACGAAAATGCAAAAACGGAAAAACCCCGGGTCCTTAACCCCTTAAGGACTGAGCCCTTTTTCACCTTAAGGACTCGGCCATTTTTTGCAAATCTGACCACTGTCACTTTAAACATTAATAACTCTGGAATGCTTTTAGTTATCATTCTGATTCCGAGATTGTTTTTTCGTGACATATTCTACTTTAACTTAGTGGTAAAAATTTTTGGTAACTTGCATCCTTTCTTGGTGAAAAATCCCAAAATTTGATGAAAAATTTGAAAATTTTGCATTTTTCTAACTTTGAAGCTCTCTGCTTGTAAGAAAAATGGATATTACAAATATTTTTTTTTATTCACATAAACAATATGTCTACTTTATGTCTGCATCATAAAATTGATGAGTTTTTACTTTTGGAAGACACCAGAGGGCTTCAAAGTTCCGCAGCAATTTTCCAATTTTTCACAAAATTTTGAAACTTGCTTTTTTTCAGGGACCAGTTCAGGTTTGAAGTGGATTTGAAGGGTCTTCATATTAGAAATACCCCATAAATGACCCCATTATAAAAACTGCACCCCCCAAAGTATTCAAAATGACATTCAGTAAGCGTTTTAACCCTTTAGGGGTTTCACAGGAATAGCAGCAAAGTGAAGGAGAAAATTCACAATCTTCATTTTTTACACTCGCATGTTCTTGTAGATCCAATTTTTGAATTTTTGCAAGGGGTAAAAAGGAGAAAATTTTTACTTGTATTTGAAACCAAATTTCTCTCGAGTAAGCACATACCTCATATGTCTATGTTAATTGTTCGGTGGGCGCAGTAGAGGGCTCAGAAGGGAAGGAGTGTCAAATGGTTTTTGGGGGGCATGTCACCTTTAGGAAGCCCCTATGGTGCCAGAACAGCAAAAAAAAACACGACATACCATTTTGGAAACTAGACCCCTCGGGGAACGTAACAAGGGGTAATGTGAACCTTAATACCCCACAGGTGATTCACGACTTTTGCATATGTAAAAAAAAAAAAAAATGTCCTAAAATGCTTGGTTTCCCTAAAGTTTTACATTTTTAAAAAGGGTAATAGCAGAAAATACCCCACAAAATTTGAAGCCCAATTTCTCCCGATTCAGAAAACACCCCATATGGGGTGAAAAGTGCTCTGCTGGCACACTACAGGTCTCAGAAGCGAAGGAGTCACATTTGGCTTTTTTGAAGGAAATTTTGCTCTGGGGGCATGCCGCATTTAGGAAGCCCCTATGGTGCCAGGACAGCAAAAAAAACACATGGCATACCATTTTGGAAACTAGACCCCTCGGGGAACGTAACAAGGGGTAAAGTGAACCTTAATACCCTACAGGTTTTTCACGACTTTTGCATATGTAAAAAAAAAATAAAAAAATTTACCTAAAATGCTTGGTTTCCCCAAAAATTTACATTTACACAAAGGGTTAAAGCAGAAAATACCCCCGAAAATTTGAAGCCCAATTTCTCCCGATTCAGAAAACACCCCATATGAGGGTGAAAAGTGCTCTGCTGGCGCACTACAGGTCTCAGAAGAGAAGGAGTCACATTTGGCTTTTTGAAAGCAAATTTTGCTCTGGGGGCATGCCGCATTTAGGAAGCCCCTATGGTGCCAGGACAGCAAAAAAAAAACACATGGCATACCATTTTGGAAACTAGAGCCCTCGGGGAATGTAACAAGGGGTTAAGTGAACCTTTATACCCCACAGGCGTTTCCCGACTATTGCATATGTAAAAAAAAAAAAAAAACATTTTTTACCTAAAATGCTTCTTTTCCCAAAAATTTTACATTTTTAAAAAGGGTAAAAGCAGAAAATATCCCCCAAAATATTCTCCCGAGTACGGCGATACCCCATATGTGACCCTTAACTGTTGCCTTGAAATACGACAGGGCTCCAAAGTGAGAGCGCCATGCACATTTGAGGCCTAAATTAGGGATTGCATAGGGGTGGAGATAGGGGAATTCTACGCCAGTGAATCCCAAACAGGGTGCCTCCAGCTGTTGTAAAACTCACAGCATGCCTGGACAGTCAACGGCTGTCCGACAATACTGGGAGTTGTTGTTTTGCAACAGCTGGAGGCTCCGTTTTGGAAACCGTGGCGTACCAGACGTTTTTCATTTTTATTGGGGAGGGGAGGGGGGCTGTGTAGGGGTAAGTGTATATGTAGTGTTTTTTACTTTTTATTTTATTTTTTGTGGTAGTGTAGTGTAGTGTTTTTAGGGTACAGTCGCACGGGCGGGGGTTCACAGTAGTTTCTCGCTGGCAGTTTGAGCTGTTGCAGAAAATTTGCTGCAGCTCAAACTTGCAGCCCGATACTTACTGTAAGCCTCCGCCCATGTGAGTGTACCCTGTACATTCACATTGGGGGGGACATCCAGCTGTTGCAAAACTACAACTCCCAGCATGCGCTGACAGACTGTACAAGCTGAGAGTTTTAGTTTTGCAACAGCTGTAGGCACACTGGTTATGTATCACTGAGTTTGTGACCTTACTCAGTGTTTCAAAACTAGTGTGCTTCCAGCTGTTGCAAAACTACAACTCCCAGCATGTACGGTGCATGGTGTAAGGTGACTGCTGGGAGTTGTAGTTTGCAACAGCTGGAGGCACACCGGTCGTGAAACACTGAGTTAGGTAAAAAAAAAAAAGGGGTTTCACAACCAGTGTGCCTTCAGCTGTTGCAAAACTACAACTCTCAGCAGTCACCGACAGCCAACGGGCATGCTGGGATTTGTAGTAATGCAACCAGCAGATGCACCACTACAACTCCCAGCATGCACTTTAGCTGTTTGTGCAAGCTGGGAGTTGTAGTTATACAACAGCTGAAGGTACACTTTTCCACAGAAAAAATGTGCCTCGAGCTGTTGCAAAACCATAAGTCCCAGCATGCCCATAAGGGAATGTTGAGAGTTGTGGTGGTCTGCCTCCTGCTGTTGCATAACTACAGCTCCCAGCATGCCCTTTTTGCATGCTGGGAGCTGTTGCTAAGCAACAGCAGGAGGCTGTAACTCACCTCCTGCTGCTGCTCCATCGCAGGACTGTCCCTCGCCGCCGCCGTCGCTCCTGGGGCCCCGATCCCAACATGGACGCCGGGGATCGGGGTCCCCAGCACCCGGGGTCGTCTTTCTGCACCCGTTCACGCCCTCCGGAAGAGGGGCGGAGCGGGTGCGGGAGTGACACCCGCAGCATGCGCCCTGATTGGTCGGCCGGTAATCCGGCCGACGAATCAGGGTGATCGTGAGGTGGCACCAGTGCCACCTCGCCCCTGCAGGCTCTGGCTGTTCGGGGCCATCAGAGACGGCCCCGAACAGCCGGTAATTCCGGGTCACCGGGTCACTGGAGACCCGATTGACCCGGAATCACCGCAGATCGCTGGACTTAATTGTCCAGCGATCTGCGGCGATCGCCGACATGGGGGGGCATAATGACCCCCCTGGGCGATATGCCAGGATGCCTGCTGAACGATTTCAGCAGGCATCCGGCTCCGGTCCCCAACCGGCTAGCGGTGGGGACCGGAATTCCCATGGGCGTATGTATACGCCCTGCGTCCTTATGGGCTCGGAATGCAGGGCGTATCCATACGCCCAGCGTCCTTAAGAGGTTAAGGGGTTAAAGGCATAACACATCTTTTAACATACAACATACAGTGCATAGTGAAAGTATTCAGCCCCCTTGGACTTTTTGCCACATTTCAGGCTTCAAACATAAAGATATAAAACTGTAATTTTTTGTGAAGAATCAACAACAAGTGGGACACAACCAGGAAGGGGAACGAAATTTATTGGATATTTCAAACTTTTTTAACAAATAAACTGAAAAATTGGGCGTGCAAAATTATTCAGCCCCCTTAAGTTAATACTTTGTAGCGCCACCTTTTGCTGCGATTACAGCTGTAAGTCGCTTGGGGTATGTCTCTTTCAGTTTTGCACATCGAGAGACTGAAATTTTTGCCCTTTCCTCCTTGCAAAACAGCTGAAGCTCAGTGAGGTTGGATGGAGAGCGTTTGTGAACAGCTGGAGCTCAGTGAGGTTGGATGGAGAGCGTTTGTGAACAGCTGGAGCTCAGTGAGGTTGGATGGAGAGCGTTTGTGAACAGCTGGAGCTCAGTGAGGTTGGATGGAGAGCGTTTGTGAACAGCTGGAGCTCAGTGAGGTTGGATGGAGAGCGTTTGTGAACAGCTGGAGCTCAGTGAGGTTGGATGGAGAGCGTTTGTGAACAGCTGGAGCTCAGTGAGGTTGGATGGAGAGCGTTTGTGAACAGCTGGAGCTCAGTGAGGTTGGATGGAGAGCGTTTGTGAACAGCTGGAGCTCAGTGAGGTTGGATGGAGAGCGTTTGTGAACAGCTGGAGCTCAGTGAGGTTGGATGGAGAGCGTTTGTGAACAGCTGGAGCTCAGTGAGGTTGGATGGAGAGCGTTTGTGAACAGCTGGAGTTCAGTGAGGTTGGATGGAGAGCGTTTGTGAACAGCAGTTTTCAGTTATTTCCACAGATTCTCCATTGGATTCAGGTCTGGACTTTGACTTGGCCATTCTAACACCTGGATATGTTTATTTGTGAACCATTCCATTGTAGATTTTGCTTTATGTTTTGGATCATTGTCTTGTTGGAAGACAAATCTCCGTCCTAGTCTCAGGTCTTTTGCAGACTCCATCCGGTTTTCTTCCAGAATGGTTGTGTATTTGGCTCCATCCATCTTCCCATCAATTTTAACCATCTTCCCTGTCCCTGCTGAAGAAAAGCCCAAACCATGATGCTGTCACCACCATATTTGACAGTGGGGATGGTGTGTTCAGGGTGATGAGCTGTGTTGCTTTTACGCCAAACATAACGTTTTGCATTGTTGCCAAAAAGTTTGATTTTGGTTTCATCTGTCCAGAGCACCTTCTTCCACGTTTGGTGTGTCTCCCAGGTGGCTTTTGGGAAATTTTAAACTACATTTTTTATGGATATCTTTAAGAAATGGATTTTATGGATTTTTATTATTTTTTCCATAAAGGCCAGATTTGTGCAGTATACGACTGATTGTTGTCCTATGGACAGAGTCTCCCACCTCAGCTGTAGATCTCTGCAGTTCATCCAGAGTGATCATGGGCCTCTTGGCTGCATCTCTGATCAGTCTTCTCCTTGTATGAGCTGAAAGTTTAGAGGGACGGCCAGGTCTTCTTAGATTTGCAGTGGTCTGATACTCCTTCCATTTCAACATTATCGCTTGCACAGTGCTCCTTGGGATGTTTAAAGCTTGGGAAATCTTTTTGTTTCCAAATCCGGCTTTAAACTTCTCCACAACAGTATCTCGGACCTGCCTGGTGTGTTCCTTGTTCTTCATGATGCTCTCTGCGCTTTAAACGGACCTCTGAGACTATCACAGTGCAGTTGCATTTATACGGAGACTTAATTACACACAGGCGGATTTTATTTATCATCATTAGTCATTTAGGGCCACATTGGATCATTCAGAGATCCTCACTGAACTTCTGGAGAGAGTTTGCTGCACTGAAAGTAAAGGGGCTGAATAATTTTGCACGCCCAATTTTTCAGTTTTTTATTTGTAAACAAAGTTTGAAATATCCAATAAATTCCGTTACACTTCATGATTGTGTCCCACTTGTTATTGATTCTTCACAAAAAATTACAGTTTTATATCTTTATGTTTGAAGCCTGAAGTGTGGCAAAAGGTCGAAAAGTTCAAGGGGGCCGAATACTTTCACTATGCACTGTATATACAAATGGGGAAACAACTACAGGGGGCCCTGGAACACTGAGGGACACTGTCTGTCAGGGCAGGAAAGGTACGGGGTAACGCCATCCTGTACTGGGCCACTTCAGTATTTTATGCTGCGGATTCGCTGATGATGGACCCCTAGTTGGTGACTCACATGTGCCTGCTCGGAGCAGACACACTGCTGCAAGTTGCTGCGCATGTGTGGTGTACTCGCACACATCACAGCCGCTCCCCTGCTCCCTGAGCTAGGCAAAGATGTATGCAAACAAAAAAAAAACTAAGCATAAAAACATGGAGTCACTTGTAGAGATATATATTGAAATTGTTTATTGAAATTGTAAACCAGTCTAAACTTAGACCTAAAAATCATGTACAGATATACAATATATATTAGGGAGAATTGCATCACCAAGAAATGTTAGGGCAAACACCATTATGTGTCTATCACATTATGAGGTAGGTACTGGCTACAGAAAGTGCATACTGAGACATATTTGTAAACATAGGCTATAGTAAAAAAAGGCCCAAGTGGCCATGTATTGCACAATTACCCAAGGGTGATAATAAAATCGGGAACATGCATAACAGAAACCGCCAAGTAATAGAATATACCCACAATAGTGTATCGGGATGCCCTCACTCCAACGTCAGTTTTGGCTATACCGCCAAGAAACAGAAACAGACGTTGGAGTGAGGGCATCCCGATAGTCCTTAAGACTATCTATACATTAGGATGACTACACATAAGGTAGGATTAATAACATTATAGAAACAACAGGGGAGACCCTGCAAGGGAGCCCCCAGGTCACCAAGGGACTCAACCTGACAGGGCCTAACTGCAGTACAGAACCATGTTCTGTACTGGGACATTACAAACGCCCCTACTTAACATAAGTCGTCCTCGATGTAGGTTCTGTCGGAGTTGAAGATCGAGGTTGCCGTGGGGCCGGATGCAGTCCTGAGGCATTTTTGCACAAACGTCCATTTCAGTCTGGTAAATTTCCTTGAGTGAAATAACGGATAACATTAGCGTCTCTGTGTAAATTGTTCATACACGCTCTGAGTTTTTACTTGTTCAACCGAGAACAGGATTGGTAATGACTATGCATAAGAATTAACTATACACAACATGACATTTTGACTATGTACGTAACATAATGTTACACCTACCAGGTGGGGTGCTAGGCTGTGAGATAAACCTAGGGTTGCGAGACTGGGCCCCTTGCATTGGGTCAACATGGGTGTCCCATGATACATGGGACAATCTGGAATTGGTGAAGATGGGGCTGACATTAACCACCACCTGCACTGTAGTGGCTTGCGCCACAGAGGGATTACTAGTTGTGCCTGTTCTTCTGGCCAAACCTCCGCCACTGCAGGAGTAGGCCCAGGCACTTTCGTGGGTTCCCGTTGGTTAGGCCACACCTCCTTTACAGCGGGAGTAGGCCTGGGTACATTAGTTGGTGCCCGGTGGTCAGGCCAAACCTACTCGCTCATAGGAATAGGCTTGGGCACATCTGTAATGGAACGTTGACTTGAGGGACTTTGGTACTTAGGACCTATCGCTGGTGGATCAGGATACTCCTCCTGGACTACTGCTCCTTTAGCACTTGGAGGGAATAGACCAAAGGGATCTGTTGACTTGGACTAGTATGGTGAAGCTACAGTGGGCTCCTTGGATATGCCTGTGGAGGCCTGTAGACCTGGCCTCAGCTCTGTGGCAGCTACTGCGGGCCCGGTCAGGCCCCCAGGTAATTGATTCAACAACTTGACTTTATGGGCATCTTGGAGAGGGTAGGTAGATTGACAGGCCTTTTCAATGTTTGGGCCTATGCTGTCTGGAATCAGTTTGTTAACAAGTTCCTTCAAGTCTTTTGTTCGCACCTCTCGGGCCATTTTGTCCACCATTTTTGTACGAATCTGACAGACTTGTTGATATGGGGCAGGGACCCCCCTTCTAGTGCCTTCCCCTTGTGGTGCAAATCTTTAGGGGCGCTGCTGGGCACTAAAGAGTGTATACATGGGCCCCCCTATATCAGCGACTTACTTTTTGCAGGCATTGGCAGAGTCTGCACAGCAGCGGGTACTTGACCGGAACCGCTGGAGCCGAGCGCCGTCACCGTAATTCATGGCGTGGCTGTGTCCAGGGATCTTCCTGCTTTGGTCCCCTCAGCAGCGGGCTCCGGTTCCATCTTGGGACTCCCGGCATACTTGGATCACTGGGACTCCGCCATCTTCCTTCTCACTGCCAGCACTTCCTGTAAACTGAAGAGGTCAAACACTGCATCTCCTTTTAAAGTGGTCTCCGACAAGATGGCCGCCAGCCAGTAGGACATCATCAGCGGGGCCTGGGACCGGAAGAGAGTCAGCGGTGCATCCTCTTCATCCGCCCTTCTGGCAACAAGGGACGGACCTTTCAAGTTCCATTTTGGGCTGGACACCATGACATTATTTTCACCCCGGGGGCGGGACACTGGTTCTGGCAGGAACCTTTGGCGCACCTCTCCGGCACAACTTTAACCCTTGAAGGTACATCAACCATTTTGCCGTGCAACATGGTCTCCGGCGTGACTTTGGACATTGTAAATCCGACTTTTGCAGATTTCTTCACCACAGACAATACTGTAATTTTCCCCTCCCCCCCACTACTTCTTCAGCGCGAGTACAGAAACATATTTCAATGACACAGTCCTGTACACTTTGCTGGCGCACACTTTTTCGCAACGGCATGTGATTGTGACCTGGACACAGTTCAGACTTGGGGGAGAGGACTTGCGGCAACTTGCACATGGCACACATCAGTTTACTGTTAATTGGTGGCCTGACTTGACTTGGCTTGGTGGTGGAGTGGTTAAGGCACACACCCGTATCCTGTTCGGGTGGCCTGGTGGTTGAGTTGGTAAGGCACACACCCGTATCCTGTTCGAGTGGCCTGGTGGTTGAGTGGTTAAGACACACACCCGTATCCTGTTCATGACGCCAAAATTGTGGTGGACCACCGGTGTATGACGGGACCACAGTGTAGCCATGTAGGTGGTGGGGCCAGATGGTATTAACCCCTGGGGCAAGATGTTATTAACCCCTAGTGTTCGTGACACCAGAGTGGTTTTTGGGTACCGGAACCACACGAACGGTATCTGCGCTATTCCAATTGCTAGTTAGGGAAAGGAGAGTCCACAACCAGTTATGGTTTAACGGAGGCTTTACTGAGTTAAGACAGATGGAATTATCTTCACAGCTAGGCCAGAATCCCAGAGAGGTGGCCGCAAACCCAGAAGGACCTTGCAGCTTGCTGGGACCAATTATACTTGTAATAGACTTGAGACAGTTATCTTGAGGCTTGACTATATGCAGGACTTGACTATTTGTAGTGACAGTAGATATTTGACTTACTGGAATGACTGTAGCTTTGTGGCCTTCCAGATGCTGGTCACTAGCGCTGAGATCTCTGGTGTTTGCTGTTCCACAGCAGGGAGAATAAGATAGAGAATTGTAATGGCCGCCCCTTTTTATATTGGGGGCTGGACTAAGGCCCATTGGTCAAGCTGCAGGTCATAGGTTAAGCTGGTGCTCTCTGGATAACATCATGTGACAACATAACATAACATGTGACAATCTCACAGGTCCTTTAGACAACTCACAGGTCCTTTAGACCAGTGTTTCCCAACCCAGTCCTCAAGGCACACCAACAGTCCAGGATTTTAATTTTTCCCTGTTCTATTCCAATGGAGTAACTGAAAAAACCCTGAATGTTGTTGTGCCTTGAGGACTGGGTTGGGAAACACTGCTTTAGACTATCTATACATTAGGACACTGACTACACATAAGGTAGGATAAATAGCATTTTAGAAACAGCAGGGGAGATCCTTCAGGGGAGCCCCCAGGTCACCGAGGAATTCAACCTGACAGGGCCTAAGTGTAGTACAGAACCATGTTCTGTACTGTGACATTACATATGGAGTGGTGAACATGTGACTTATCCGGCCAATGGGATCTCACTAAATTCCTCCCATATATAGTGAGGTCAGAGTTCAGTTTTCTCTCTTGAGCTCTAGCTCTTCGTGCTGAGGTACAGTTTGGTGAAGAGTGAAGTCTGCCTGAGGCCTAGTCCAGCAGCCATGCATCTACTACAAGTTAACCCCACTACCCAGGTGAAAGTCAAAGCCTTGCGGTAAGCCTACAGACTCAGGGATTATTTCAGTAAAGTTAGTCAAGTGCACGTCCCCAAAGTATAGCGTGGGCTGCATACCAGTCAACTCAGTCATATACAGCATAATCACCTATAAGTCCCAGCAAGCTGATAAGCTTCCCTAAAATCATCCTGCATCTCATCAGGGGCGTAGTTATCAGCTGCTGTATACTCCAGAGGAAGTTGTGTAGTTCTTTCCAGTCTGACCACAGTGCTCTCTTCTGACACCTCTGTCTGTATAAGGAACTGTCCAGAACAGGAGAGGTTTTCCATGGAGATTTGCCCCCGCTCCAGTTCCTGACACAGACAGAGGTGGCAGCAGAGAGCACTGTGGTCAGACTGGAAAGATCTACATAACTTCCTGTGGAGTATACAACAGCTGATAAGTACTGTAAAGATTAAGAGTTGTAAATAGAAGTAATTTACAAATCTGTATAACTTTCTGGCACCAGTTGGTTTGAAAATATTTTCTCTCCCTCAAAGTACCCCTTTAGCATCAAGTGCTGCAAAAAAAATAAAATCTTAAAAAAGCTTAGAAGTATTGAGCTGGAAACTCTCTGCAACCCTGATCACTTTGATTGGATTTTTTTTCATGAGGACTTAAATCTGGGACAAGTGGCATGTCAATAATTTGTGTGGAGGATCCAAGGATTAGCCCATTGATGCCCATCCATGGCAGCACAAACTGCATATTCGTGGAATGTCTAGAGGCTCAGCCATGGAATTATTTCACACGTTAGAGTATTACTTAATGTACCCAACAGAGTACTTCCAGTTGTTGCAAAACTACAAATCCCAGCATGCCCGGACAGCCGAAGGCTGTCCGGGAATGCTGGGTGTTGTAGATTTGCAACAGCTGGAGGCACCCTGGTTGGGAAACACTGCCCTAGGGGTTTCCTCCACAGGGTTTTTTTCCTCTTCTGTGTACTGGAAGATGACTCTTTGTAAGTTGAGGATTTGCCGTTGGCTGTTTGGACATGCTGAGAGTTGTAGTTTTGCAGCAGCTGGAAGCACACAGGTTGGGAAACACTGCTCTAGGAGTTTTTTCCACAGGGGTTTTTCCCTCTTCTGTGAGGTGAAGCATGATTTTTTGTGAGTTGAGGATTTGGCCCAGTTGTAGTTTTGCAACAGCTGGAGACACCCTGGTTGGGAAACATTGACATAGATCCATACAGTGCTGTTGGTTCAGGTTGATAAACCAGTTTGATTATTATCAAATGCAGTATTTTCCAACCAGTGTGCCTCCAGCTGTGCAAAACTACAATTTCCAGCAGGCCCAGACAGCCTTTGATTATCCGGACATGCTGGGAGTTGTAGTTTTGCAACAGCTGGAGGCACGCTGGTTGGGAAAAAGTGCCCTAGAGGTTTTCTCCCCAGGGACTTTTTCCTCTTCTGTGTGCTGGAGGATGACTCTCTGTAAGATGAGGATTTGCTGTTGGTTGTCTGGGCATGCTGGGAGTTGTAGTTTTGCAACAGCTGGAGGCACACTGGTTGGGAAACACTGCCCTAGAGGTTTTCTCCCCAGGGACTTTTTCCTCTTCTGTGTGCTGGAGGATGACTCTCTGTAAGATGAGGATTTGCTGTTGGTTGTCCGGGCATGCTGGGAGTTGTACTTTTGCAACAGCTGGAGGCACACTGGTTGAAAAACACTGATCTAATGTGTGAATGTAGCCTGACAGGTCACAATATCTTTGCTGCCCATCGCTCTGTAAGGACACCTGCCCCATTTATGACTCTTTCATTGTTTCAAATTACAGATATGATTTCTTTTATTATTATGGGCCGCAGTTTCAATCCGCAGATTACATTTCATCTCCCATTTCAGATTTCACAGTCTTTTTTAAGAGCGCACAGTATTTGTCTAAATCAAAAGATATGAATCCGGTTCGTCCCTTATTACCTTACGGCTTCTTACCGAGCAGCACTTATTTAATAAAAGTCCCAGAATACCCTTCCAGCCATTGGGATGATTAAAAAGTAACTAGGGCCTTCCAGACACGTTCATCCCTAGAAGTGGGAACTATGATCCTCTCGTCCCTGGCACCGGTAGGATTCGCTCGGAATTTTTTGGCGTCCTGAAATTTCAGACTCTCCTGCCAGTACTATCCGAACGAGTCAAAATGTAATTGAATCAGTACATTTGCACAAATTAACTCAATTGGTGATGCCACCCCGGAGCTCGCTGCAGATCCAGAGGCTGCAATTTAATCAATGAATACGTCTAACAAGACAAGTCTTAAACGCGTTGGCATTCTGAGCACGAGATGTGGCCGAAGCAGAAAAAAAAAAATAAAGCATCTCGGGATGGAGACCATTTAGAAGAAAAGTGATAGTTTATTTTTATTGCAGGCCTTCAAGGACGGCTGAGGATAATCTGGTCACTTATTCAACTTATTTCAGCCGCGTTTTATCATCTGGACCATACGGGGAAAGTAGAAGATGCAACTTCTGACGAGTTGGGTTCTGCCATTGTAGCCACCCACGACCATTGCTAATACGTCCATAACATCCATCATACAGCCCAGACCAAAATTACCATTAGAAAGGATGCACTGAACGATTCAGACAAGGATTTTCAACCAGCATAAGACACCGTTTTTGATAGATTACTGTATTTCTACAGCAGTTTCTGTCAACTATAAGTGTATTTATAGTAAATTAATATAGTCTGCATCAGAGCCCTATGTATAGAGCAATAGGCCATGAAGGCTCACAGAACAGGACCAGCTAAGCTAGATTAAGACTAGCCCTCCATAGTACCAGTGAATCCTCTGTTTAACCCGTACAGGACCTAGGGCGTATGGATACGCCTTCTGTACCTGGGTCTTAAGGACCCAGGGCGCACCTGTACGCCCGTGGGAATTTCGGTCCCCGCCACGCACCGGGCGGGGACCGGACTGGGGTGACTGCTGATATCGATCAGTAGGCACCCCGTGCAAATGCCCAGGGGGGTCATCAGGACCCCCCATGTCGGCGATCGGCGCAAATCGCAAGTGAATTCACACTTGCGATTTGCGCCGATTCCGGGTCATACGGGTCTATGGTGACCCGGTGACCCGGAAAATAAGGGGGATCGCGGTTGTCTAAGACACCCACGATCCCCCTGAAGGGATAGGAGTGAGATGGCAGAGGTGCCACCCCTCCTATCCCTGCTATTGGTGGTCTAGATGCGACCACCAATAGCAGATCGGGGGCGGGGGGGTTTACTTTAGTTTTCCCCATTCTGCCCACCCACAATAGGCGGGGCAGAATGGGGAACCAAAGGTGACTGATGCCGAAGATCCACTTACCCGTCGGTGGAAGCTGCGGGACGGGATCGGCGGCGGTGATCGGCGTGGGCAGCGATGTCGTGCGGCAGAAGAGGACGGCTCCCTGGATCTGATGGAAGCCGGTGATTCGCCTAGCAACATCTAGAGGGCTACAGTCTGAGACTGTAGTGCTCCAGATGTTGCAAAACTACAACTCCCAGCATGCCCGGACAGCTGTTTCGGCATGCTGGGATTTGCAGTTTTGCAACAGCTGGAGGTCTACAGTTTAGAGACAACTGCACAGTGATCTCTATACTGTAGCACTCTAGATCTTGCAAAACTACAACTCCTAGCATGACCACATAGCTGTTTGCTGTCTGTGCATGCTGGGATTTGTAGTTTTGCAACATCTGGAGGTCCACAGTTTGCAGATCACAGTGCAGTGGTCTCTATCTGTAGCCCTCCAGATGTTGCAAAACTGCAAATCCCAGCATGCCGAAACAGCTGTCTCGGTATGCTGGGAGTTGTAGTTGCGTACCTCTAGCTGTTGCATAACTACATTTCCCAGCATGCCCTTCGGCAATCAGTACATGCTGGGAGTTGTAGTTTTGCAACAGCTGGAGGCACACTGGTTGGAAAATACTGAGTTAGGTAACAGAACCTAACTGAAGGTTTTCCAACCAGTGTGCCTCCAGCTGTTGCAAAACTACAACTCCCAGCATGCATGGTCTGTCAGTACATGCTGGGAGTTATAGTTTTGAAACAGCTGGAGGTTTGCCCCCCATGTGAACGTACAGGGTACATTCACACGGTCAGGTTTACAGTAAGTTTCCTGCTTCAAGTATGAGCTGCGGCAAATTTTTCGCCACAGCGCAAATTTCTAGCGGGAAGCTCCCTCCCTGTAAACCTGCACCCGTGTGAATGTACCCTAAAAACACTACACTACACTAACACCTAATAAAGGGTAAAACACTACATAAGCACCCCCTTACACTGCCCCCCCCCCCAATAAAAATGAAAAACGTATTGTACAGCAGTGTTTCCAAAACGGAGCATCCAGCTGTTACAAAACAACAACTCCCAGCATTTCCGTACAGCCACTGACTGTCCTGGCATGCTGGGAGTTTGGAGACACCCTGTTTGGGAATCACTGGCGTAGAATATCCCTATGTCCACCCCTATGCAATTCCTAATTTGCAATCCCTAATGCAATCCTCAAATGCGCATGGCGCTCTCTCACTTCGGAGCCCTGTCGTATTTCAAGGAAACAGTTTAGTGCCACATATGGGATATTTCCGTACTCGGGAGAAATTGCGTTACAAATTTTGGGGGGCTTTTTCTCCTTTTACCCCTTATGAAAAGGAAAAGTTGGGGGCTACACCAGCCTGTTAGTGTAAAAAAATTAATTTACACTGACATGCTGGTGTTGCCCCATACTTTTTATTTTCACAAGTGTTAAAAGGAAAAAAAGACCCCCAAAATTTTTAACGCAATTTCTCCTGAGTATGGAAATACCCCATATGTGGGCGTAAAATGTTCTGTGGGCACACAACAAGGCTCAGGAGTGAGAGCGCACTATGTACATTTGAAGCCTAAATTGTTGATTTACACAGGGGTGGCTGATTTTACAGAGGTTCTGCCATAAACGCAAAAAAAGAAATACCCACAAGTGACCCCATTTTGGAAACTACACCCCTCACGGAATGTAACAAGTGGTATAGTGAGCCTTAACACCTCACAGGTGTTTGACGAATTTTCATTAAAGTTGGATGGGAAAATGAAAAAAGTAATTTTTTTCACTAAAATGCTGTTGTTACCCAAAATTTTTCATTTTCACAAGGAAAAATAGGAAGAAAGCCCCCCAAAATTTGTAACCCCATTTCTTCTGAGTAAGAAAATACCCCATATGTGGATGTAAAGTGCTCTGCGGGTGCACTACAATGCTCAGAAGAGAAGGAGCGCCATTGGGATTTTGAAGAGAAAATTTGTCCGGAATTGAAGGCTTCGTGTGTTTACAAATCCCCCATAGAGCCAGAACAATGGACCCCCCCCCCCCACATATGACCCCATTTTGGAAACTACACCCCTCACTTAATGTCATAAGGGGTGCAGTGAGCATTTACCCCGCACAGGGGTCTGACAGATTTTTTGGAACAGTGGTCCGTGAAAATGAAAAATGTAATTTTTCATTTGCACAGCCCACTGTTCCAAAGATCTGTCAAGCGCCAGTGGGGTGTAAATACTCACTGCATCCCTTATTAAATTATGTGAGGGGTGTATTTTACAAAATGGGGTCACGTGGGGGGTCCACTGTTCTGGCTCAATGGCGCTCCTTCTCTTCTGAGCATTGTAGTGCGCCAGCAGAGCACTTGACATCCACACATTGGGTATTTCCATACTCAGAAGAAATGGGGTTACAAATGTTGGGGGTCATTTTCTCCTATTAACCCTTGTAAAATGTAAAATTGAAAACCAGCATTTTAGTGAACATTTTTTTTTTCATTTACACATCCGACTTTAGCAATAAGTCGTCAAACACCTGTGAGGTGTTAAGGCTCACTGTACCCCTTGTTGTGTGCCTTGAGGGGTGTAGTTTCCAAAATAGTATGCCATGTGTTTTTTTATTTTTTTTTATTTTTTTTGCTGTTCTGGCACCATAGGGGCTTCCTAAATGCGACATGCCCTCCAAAAACCATTTCAGCAAAATTCGCTTTTTTAAAAGCCAAATGTGACTCCTTCTCTTCTGAGCATTGTAGTGCGCCAGCAGAGCACTTGACGTCCACACTTGGGGTATTTACATACTCAGAAGAGATGGTGTTACAAATTTTGGGGGACATTTTGTCCTATTATCCCTTGTAAAAATTTTAAATTTGGGGGAAAACTAGCATTTTAGTGGAAAAAAAATAAATAAATCATTTACACATCCAACTTTAACAAAAAGTCGTGAAACACCTGTGGGGTGTTAAGGCTCACTGGACCCCTTGTTACGTGCCTTGAGGGGTGTAGTTTCCAAAATAGTATGCCATGTGTTTTTTTTTTGCTGTTCTGGCACCATAGGGGCTTCCTAAATGTGACATGCCCCACAAAAACCATTTCAGAAAAACTCACTCTCCAAAATCCCATTGTCGCTCCTTCCCTTCTGAGCTCTCTACTGTGCCCGCCGAACACTTGATATACACATATGAGGTATTTCCTTACTTGAGAGAAATTGGGTTACACATTTTAGGAAGATTTCTCTCCTTTTACCCCTTGTAAAAATAAAAAAACTGGGTCTACAAGAACATGCCAGTGTAAAAAATGAAGATTTTGAATTTTCTCCTTCAATTTGCTGCTATTGCTGTGAAACACCTAAAGCGTTAACAAACCTTTTGAATGTCATTTTGAATACTTTGAGGGGTGAAGTTTTTATAATGGGGTAATTTGTGGGGCATTTCTAATATTAAGGCCCTTCAAATCCACTTCAAAACAGAACTGGTCCCTGAAAAATTTAGATTTTGAAATTTTTTTTAAAAATTGGAAAATTGCTGCCGAACTTTGAAGCCCTCTGGTGTCTTCCAAAAGTAAAAACATGTCAACTCTATGATGCAATCATGAAGTAGACATATTGTATATGTGAATCAAAATATAATTTATTTGGAATATTCATTTTCCTTATAAGCAGAGAGCTTCAAAGTAAAAAAAAATGCAACATTTTTTAATTTTTCATCAAATTTTTGAATTTTTCACCAAGAAACGATGCAAGTATCGACAAAATTTTACCACTAACATAAAGTAGAATATGTCACGAAAAAACAAAATCTCGGAATCAGAATGAAAGGTAAAAGCTTTCCAGAGTTATTAATGCTTAAAGTGAAAGTGGTCAGATGTTCTACAGTAAAACTTGGGTCCTACAGTAAAAATTGGCTGGGTCCTTAACCTCTTAAGGACCCATGACGTATGCATACGTCATCACACCCTGGGTCTTAAGGACCCATGACGTATGCATACGTCATGTCTTTTCCTGGTCTCCGCCCCTCACCCGGCGGAGATCGGAAGCGGATCCCTGCTGAAATCCTTCAGCAGGGATCCAGAGCAAATGCCGAGGGGGGCCATGTATGCCCCCCATGTCGGCGATCGCCGCAAATCGCAAGGGAAATCGCCCTTGCGATCTGCGGCGATACCGGGCTGATCGGGTCTCTGGGACCCGACCGCCCGGTAATTTCGCATGATCCCGGCTGTCACAGACAGCCAGGACCATGCTGAAGTATAGGAGCGAGGTGGCAAGCCTGCCACCTCCTCCTATACCCTGCGATCTGTCGGTTAGTTAACCGACCAATCGCAGGAGGGGGACGGTTACTTCCACCCGTCCTGCCCGGCCCCTTGAAGTCCGGAGAGGACGGGAGGAAGACCGGAGGACGCGGCGGGGGACGGGGGAGTGCTGGGGACCGGCCCCGGTACTTACCTCGTCCCTGAAGACCCGGATCCCGGCGATGAATACGGCGGCGGCGGCGAAAGGTGAGTAGATCTTCAGCCACGATCGGGCCCTTTACAGCAATGCACGTCGCCGTAAAGCAACATGCATTGCTGTATTGGGACCCTATATACTACAACTGGCTCTAAAGATGTTGCCGAACTACTACTCCCAGCATGCCTGAGAATGTTTGGGAGTTGTGGTTTTGCAACAACAGGAGGCACACTGGTTGGGAAACATTGTCTGTTTCCTAACTCAGTGTTTCCCAACCCGTGTGCCTCCAGCTGTTGCAAAACTATAACTACCAGCATGCACTGATAGACTGTGCATGCTGGGAGTTGTAGTTTTGCAACAGCTGGAGGTCCCCCCCATGTGAATGTACAGGATACATTCACATGGGCAGGGGGCTTACAGTGAGTATCAGGCTGCAAGTTTGCGATGCAGCAAATTTTGCGCGGCAGCTCAAACTCGCAGCGGGAAAATCGCTGTAATCCCCGGCCCATGTGACTGTACCCTAAAAACACTACACTACCACAAAATAAAATAAAAAGTAAAAAACACTACATATACACATACCCCTACACAGCCCCCCTCCCCTCCCCAATAAAAATGAAAAACGTCTGGTACGCCACTGTTTACAAAATGGAGCCTCCAGCTGTTGCAAAACAACAACTCCCAGTATTGACGGACAGCCGTTGACTGTCCAAGCATGCTGGGAGTTTTGCAACAGCTGGAGGCACCCTGTTTGGGAATCACTGGCGTAGAATACCCCTATGTCCACCCCAATGCAAATCCCTAATTCAGGCCTCAAATGCGCATGGCGCTCTCACTTCGGAGCCCTGTCGTATTTCAAGGGAACAGTTTAGGGTCACATATGGGGTATCGCCGTACTCGGGAGAAATTGCCTTACAATTTGGGGGGCTTTTTCTCCTTTCACCCCTTATGAAAAGGTGACATTTTTTACACTAACATGCTGGTGTTGCCCTATACTTTTCATTTTGACAAGAGGTAAAAGGGAAAAAAGCCCCCCACAATTTGTAATGCAACTTCTCCCGACTAGGGAGATACCCCATACAAGTGCTCTGGGGGCGCACAACAAGGCTCAGAAGGGAGAGTGCACCATGTACATTTGAGGTGGTTTGCACAGGGGTGGCTGATTGTTAAAGCGGTTTTGACAAACGCAAAAAAAAACATGTGACCCCATTTCGGAAACTACACCCCTCACGGAATGTAATGAGGGGTGCAGTGAGAATTTACACCCCACTGGTGTCTGACAGATCTTTGGAGCAGTGGGCTGCGCAAATTAAAAATTTTGTACAGCCCACTGTTCCAAAGATCTGACAGACACCAGTGGGGGGTAAATGCTCACTGTACCCCTTGTTACGTTCCTCAAGGGGTCTAGTTTCCAAAATGGTATGCCATGTGGGGGTTATTTTGCTGTTCTGGCACCATTGGGGCTTCCTAAATGCAACAAGCCCCCCGAGCAAAATTTGCTCTCAAAAAGCCAAATATGACTCCTTCTCTTCTGAGCATTGTAGTTCGCCCGTAGTGCGCTTCAGGTCAACTTATGGGGTACCTCCATACTCGGAAGAGATGGGGTTACAAATTTTGGGGGGTATTTTCTGCTATTAACCCTTGCAAAAATGTGAAATTTGGGGGGGAAACACACATTTTAGTGAATTTTTTTTTTTTTTTTTACGTATGCAAAAGTCGTGAAACCCCTGTGGGGTATTGAGGTTCACTTTATTCCTTGTTACGTTCCTCAAGGGGTCTAGTTTCCAAAATGGTATGGCATGTGGGTATTTTTTGTTGTCCTGACACCATAGGGGCTACCTAAATGCGACATGCCCCCGAGCAAAATTTGCTCTCAAAAAGCCAAATATGACTCCTTCTCTTCTGAGCATTGTAGTTCGCCCATAGTGCACTTCATGTCAAGTTATGGGGTACCTCCATACTCAGAAGAGATGGGGTTACAAATTTTGTGGGCTATTTTCTGCTATTAACCCTTGCAAAAATGTGAAATTTGGGGGGAAGCACACATTTTATTGAAATTTTTTTTTAATTGTTTTACATATGCAAAAGTCGTGAAACACCTGTGGGGTATTAAGGCTCACTTTATTCCTTGTTACGTTCCTCAAGGGGTCTAGTTTCCAAAATGGTATGCCATGTGTTTTTTTTCCTGTTCTGGCACCATAGGGGCTTCCTAAATGCAACATGCCCCCCAAAAACCATTTCAGAAAAACGTACGCTCCAAAATCCCCTTGTCGCTCCTTCCCTTCTGAGCCCTCTACTGTGCCCGCCGAACACTTTACATAGACATATGAGGTATGTGCTTAGTCGAGAGAAATTGGGCTACAAATAGAAGTATACATTTTCTCCTTTTACCCCTTGTAAAAATTCAAAAATTGGGTCTACAAGAACATGCGAGTGTAAAAAATGGAAATTGTGAATTTTCTCCTTCACTTTGCTGCTATTCCTGTGAAACATCTAAAGGGTTAAAATGCTGACTGAATGTCATTTTTTATATTTTGGGGGGTGCAGTTTTTATAATGGGGTCATTTGTGGGGTATTTCTAAGATGAAGACCCCTCAAATCCACTTCAAACCTGAACTGGTCCCTGAAAAATTGTGATTTTGGAAATTTTGTGAAAAATTGGAAAATTGCTGCTGAACTTTGAAGCCCTCTGGTGTCTTCCAAAAGTAAAAACTCGTCAATTTTATGATGCAAATATAAAGTAGACATATTGTATATGTGAATAAAATAAAATAATATTTGGTATATCCATTTTCATTACAAGCAAAGAGCTTCAAAGTTAGAAAAATGCAAAATTTTCAAATTTTTCATCAAATTTTGGGATTTTTCACCAAGAAAGGATGCAAGTTACCAAAAAATTTTACCACTAAGTTAAAGTAGAATATGTCACGAAAAAACAATCTCGGAATCAGAATGATAACTAAAAGCATTCCAGAGTTATTAATGTTTAAAGTGACAGTGGTCAGATGTGCAAAAAATGGCCGGGTCCTAAGGTGTAAAATGGCTGGGTCCTTAAGGGGTTAAGGGGTTAAAGGGGTACTCCGGTGAAAAACTTTTTTCTTTTAAATCAACTGGTGCCAGAAAGTTAAACAGATTTGTAAATTTCTTCTATTAAAAAATCTCAATCCTTCCTGTACTTATTAACTGCTGAATACTACAGTGGAAATTATTTTCCATTTGAAACACAGAGCTGTCTGCTGACATCATGAGCACAGTGCTCTCTGCTGACATCTCTGTCCATTTTAGGAACTGTCCAGGGTAAAAGGAAATCCCCATAGCGAACATATGCTGTTCTGGACAGTTCATAAAATGGACAGAGATGTCAGCAGAGAGCACTGTGCTCGTGATGTCAGCAGACAGTTCTGTGTTTCAAAAAGAAAATAATTTCCACTGTAGTATTCAGCAGAAGATAAGTACAGGAAGGATTAAGATTTGTTTAATAGAAGTAATTTACAAATCTCTTTAACTTTCTGGCACCAGTTGATTAAAAAAAAAAGTTTTTGACCGGAGTACCCCTTTAAGGCTTCTTTCACAATGCCATTGCGCCCTGTCAAGAACGGCCGTCAAACTCTTTTTCTCCCGCTAATTTCCCCGGCGGCCCCAACGGCCATCACACTACCGTCTGACAACGGTAGTGTGAAAGGGGCCTAACCAGGTTCTCTCATACCAAAGGATAGGGAGTAAGATGTCTGATCGTGGGGGGCCCTCAGCTGGGAACCCCAGCAATTTCTCCTGCAGCACCCTGTGTCATCTGCTGCAGAGAGCGAACTTCGTTCTGTGCCTGATGATGGGTGATACAGGGGCCGGAGTATTGTGATGCCACAGCCCCGCCCCCTCAATGCAAGTCTATGGGAGGGTGAGTGGCGACCGCCTATCTTATCCCCTATCCTTTGGATAGGGAATAAGATGTCTAGGGTGGAGTACCCATTTCATACTATATTGCCAGTTCCATTTAAATCAGGGAAGTTTACACTTCTTTAACAACACAGGCCTCACTCTTTTTGGGGGAAGGAAACCACTTAGTCATAAGCATCATGCCCTGTACACTGAGGGCATGCAGTGCTCTGTACACTGAGGACAAGCAGGGCTTTGGACACTGAGGACAAGCAGGGCTCTATACACTGAGGACAAGCAGGGCTCTGTACACTGAGGACAAGCAGGGCTCTGTGCACTGAGGACAAGCAGGGCTCTGTACATTGAGGACAAGGAGGGGTCTGTGCACTGAGGACAAGCAGGGCTCTATACACTGAGGACAATCTGGGCTCTATACACTGAGGACAAGCAGGGCTCTATACACTGAGGGCAAGCAGGGCTCTGTACACTGAGGACAAGCAGGGCTCTATACACTGAGGACAAGCAGGGCTCTGTACACTGAGGACAAGAAGGGCTCTGTACACTGAGGACAAGCAGGGCTCTGTACACTGAGGACAAGCAGGGCTCTGTACACTGAGGGCAGTTAGGGTACAGGGGTGCAACTCCTGTACTGGGCCACCACAATTATTTTTTCATCTACAGAGCTGAATGATGGCTCATTTTTTGGAGGTCTGATCTGTAGATTATAGCTGTACAATTTTAAAGTCAAGGGGATTCTTTGGTCACTTTTTATTAAATTTATCTTAGATGTGAAATGAAAACAAATGAGTAATTCTTGCATTTTTGGTATGTTAATAGTTCAAACATTTCCACACAGTGATATATTTTTAGTTTAGACTATTTTATTGGAAAAATGGGAAAATGTGATTACAGGGATATTCCGCTGGAAATTGTTTTTTTTTAAATCAACTGGTGCTAGAAAGTTAAACAGATTTGTAAATTACTTATATCTTAATCCTTCCAGTACTTATCAGCTGCTGTATGCTCCACAGGAAGTTATTTTCTTTTTGAATTTCTTCTGACACATCCGTCCATTTTAGGAACTGTCCAGAGTAGGAGTGAATCCCCATAGCAAACATATCCTGTTCTGGACAGTTCCTGACATGGACAGAAGTGTCAGCAGAGAGCACTGTGGTCAGACAGAAAGGAAATTCAAAAAGAAAAGAACTTCCTCTGAAGCACACAGGAGCTGATAAGTATTGGAAGAATTAAAATCGTTATATAGATGTAATTTACAAATCTTTTTAACTTTCTGGCATCAGTTGATTTAAAAAAAAATGTTTTCCAGGGTGTTTTTTTTTTTATATATAAATAAATACATACAAATAAATGTGTATATATATATATATTTTTTTTTTTCATTTATTTATTTTTTTTAACAAATTTTTTTGTCCCCCATGGAGACTGTTAAAATCAATAATTTAATTGCTTTCACAATTCACTGCCACACAACAGAATGGGGATAAAAACTGTCAAATCAGCAATCTTCAAGTGCAGTCTGCCTGGTGCAGACAGTACAAGCAGATCTACCATGGAAGCCATAGAGGCTTTCAGATGGTGACTGGCAGGTGCAGCACCTCTCTGCATGCCATTATTGGCCGTGACCTTCAGAAGGTTACACTGACGGACATGTACTGAAATTCAATTCCAGCTGTTTAAAAAGACACATCGGTCGGTCATCAAGAGGTTAAGGAAAGTTTCTGTCAGACAAATGAATCACAAATGAATCTCAGTGGCATTTCTACAGCTGTCGTGCAGCAAAGATGTATTTGAAGCTGCCAATGACACCAGAATGTCACAAACCTCTCAGTGTAGGATCCTCCACGTGCTGGTAATTGTGTATAAACCTGTAGTTCAACCCCCTAACCAAAGCTTGCAAAGAAAAGCAGAAATACATGAAGACTACATAAACTTCAAGCTTTTATTCACCAATGAATGCCATGCTACACCGGATGGTCCTGATAAATCGACTTCTGAATGGCTGTTTCAACAAGATTGTGGTGTCAGCAAGAAGGTGGCAGGGTGATGATTTGGGATTGAATATTGGGACATGAGATGGTAGGTCCCTTCAGAGTCCCTGATTGTGTCAAAATGACCTCTATACTGCACCCCGCCAACAGGTGTGGACCCACTGTGTTACTTACTGTTTTGGCTTTGGGCCAAACTTAGGAGCAGAGTCTAAATATTCTCTTCATCACGCTACAGGATGTGAAAGCTGCAGGGAAGACACCATGTTGCTACCACAAGAGTGGTCCTGGTAAGTGGCAGCTGGCCAAGCAGGCCAGAACACCCCAATGCCAAGCACTGGGGATACAAGATGGTAGGGTATGCTGAAGCGCAACAATGGAGTCATATGAATAGGTGCTGAATAGGTGTATAGCAGAGCTGGTACTGTGAGAACATCAGAGCTCAGATGCAGCCGGTTGGAATAGGCTTTCCAGCAGATAGAGGTGTGGTCAACAATCTAGGTCATGCACAGGAGAAGCAGACAGAAACAAAGTGATCAGGCTGATGCACAGTCAGAAAACAGGCAAGGATCAAACACAGGTACTCAGGGGCATATTAAACGTCTTTACTGCAGAACAAAATACACTGTTGCTCAGGCACCACAGGAAGGGAGGCATTCTCTCAGGTAGGTGGTGCCTTGCAGGGATTGGAGGCAGACAGGAATCAGGGAGGCACACAGATCTTTAAAGAGACAGCCTGTGTACGCGTGTGGCCCCTACAGGGAGCACCAAAAACAGTCACCGCCTGCGACAGTATAGAAAAGAATGTCCGGAGTCTTCAGCGGGAAGGAAGAGCCAAGCGTGCAAGGAGTTTTTTTTCTACAGTACAGTTTTCTAGGAAGAATCAAACTAAAACTCTCCTATGCGAGACAATGCGCCATCCTATGCTGCAAAAATATTACTGACTCCTTGGTTGCTATGGTCATAAAAGGTGAAAACATTATGGTCTGGTCACCATCATCTCCTGGCCTCAATCCTATTCAGAACCTGAGGAGCATGGAAGATCTATGAGAGAGGCATTCAATATACTTCAGATGGATCAGAGAGTTAATATAAAATATAAATATAAAATATAAAAATTTTAATCTAACTTGTATTTATTGTTTCAAAACATTTCTGTGCATACAGCGTATACCAGATGTCTGGGTGAAATCATATGAATGTCGTAGTGACCCAGGGAATGTTTTCAAAGCGGCATTCTGCATAGGCATTTGGATGACAATGGGGATGGCTTTATTTTTATTTTGAAAAGAACACAAAATACAACATATTCTGTGTTCTTTTCAAAATAAAAATAAAGCCATCGCCATTATCAGCATCTCTACTTGTAATAACATCTGCAGTATAATATAAGGGCTTCCTCCACAGGCTGAAATCATGGGCAGTAGGACCGCGCAGACATGTGCTATCTCACAGATGGCAATGCGGTCCTTAATATGATGTTGGGATGGTTAAAGGGGTATTACAGGCAAAAACTTTTTATATATATATATATCAACTGGCTCCAGAAAGTTAAACAGATTTGTAAATTACTTCTATTAAAAAATCTTAATCCTTCCAATAGTTATTAGCTTCTGAAGTTTTCTGTCTAACTGCTCAATGATGATGTCACGTCCCGGGAGCTGTGCATGATGGGAAAATATCCCCATAGGAGCTGCACAGCTCCTGGGACGTGAGTCATCAGAAAGCAGTAACTCAACTTCAGAAGCTAATAACTATTGGAAGGATTAAGATTTTTTAATAGAAGTAATTCACAAATCTGTGTAACTTTCCGGAGCCAGTTGATATATAAAAAAAAGGTTTTGGCCTGGAATACCCCTTTAATAAAAAAAACACTATACTTACCTAGCCCCAATCCTCCTTTGGTCTTTTTTGGCTCTGTATGGTCCCCAGATGTTTCTTCTTCCTACTTCCGACACAAGCGCTTGTTACAGGACCAGGTTTCTGCCTGCCGCTTCAGGCCCAATATGTCAAATTGACGTTCAGCCAATTACTGACCGAGGTGGGACACCGCTGCCGTTGGCATGTAGCTGAGCTGCACTGTGGTGTGTTGGGCACCAGAAACAGGATGTGGATAGCATCAGAGGCTGAAACAGCAATACTGGAGGCATCAGGGGAGCGGCAGGAGGTAAGTAAATGTTTATTTTTTTTATGCAGAACCCTTTGGAATGCCCAGGCTGAAAGCATAAAAAAAAAAAACCTTTACTTACCTCCTGCCACTCCCCTGATGCCTCCAGTACCTCTATAAAAGACACCTGTGAGCCAGAAATCTTACTGATTAATAATGGATGAAATTCTTATTTCACCAAAAATAAAATGTAAATCAATTCCTAACTTGAAATTTGAAATGCATTTATTTTTATTTTTAATTTTTTGTTTTTGTTGTTATTTTGTCTGTTACTATTCAAATAAACCGACCATTAAAATTATTGGCTGATCAGTGGGCAAACGTACAAAATCAGCAGATGAAATATGGTTTTCCCTTCAATGTCCACCCAAAGCTTTTTTACAGTTTAAGGATCCCTGTCATATCACAGAAATAAACAATGCATCTATTACTTCACTAGGTCATGCAGATTCTTTACACGCCATCACTTTTTTTTATGCGTCTAGCTTCTGTATTTGGCTCATAAATCCCTCTGTTCTGCTGCTCACTCATTCTGTCATCCACTGAACAGGAAAGGGCGTGTCCCAGGCAAGCACTGAGGCTGCCCTCACTCACCATGCATTCACTTCTTCCCTGAGTCTGATGTGCTGTGCTGGGTCTCTTTATCCATTCACTGCAGGCTGCTATTTAACCCCCTCCTCACTGTTTTCATGCTGCAGTCTGATAGGACAGGAGTGGGCACAGAAAAGTGCTAGTTCCACCCTCACTTACTGGACTTTGTCTCAGCCTTTGCTTCAGCTGGCATGAAGATGATGCTGTAGCCGGACAGGATTATGTTCTGGATGGTATGGGGAACCCTTGTGGTCTTTTTCATAAGCCATGATTTCTATAAAAAAAAAAAAAAAAAATGAGAAACAACAATTTTATGAAGTATATTAGAAAGGTTAATGTTTTGCCAAGATTTACAACATATACAAAGTTTTGGATTCTGACAATGTCCATTTAAGCATGAGCTATACGTATTCATCTTTATTCACTCTTCCAATATATGCATGAATGGGGTTCCATGTCTTTAAACTTTGGCGCAATCATAAGTGTACCAAATTGCTCCAAAGTTCATAGCCTTTCTGTTAGACTGTGCCCACATTTCAGAAAATAAGCAGAAAAATTGATTTGGAAAAATAACTAATAATTTTGGCGCATGTCTAGCGCACGCCATTAATAAATAGTGAACTGCATTTCGCCGTGATGTCTTTCAGAAGTTGAAGTATTGGAGCTGAGACTTTGTCCTTGTGTACAAACTGTTTTGTTCATTAGTTTTCCGGGGACACTTTTTGTGTTTACGGCCATTTAATGATGACTGTGTAAAACGGAACACTTTGAGAGTTGCTGACAGCCGATGTTATATTCCCAGGCAGCGCATCTTGTAAAGTGAACAGATCCTTCAGTTTCCCTGTAGAGTCACGGCACTAAAACTCAAATTGCAGCTCAATTACCCAAAGAGACCAAGTCCCGGCCGATCTATGTAAAAACTATAGTAGATGATATGGGAGAGATTTATCAAAACGTGTGCAGAGAAAGAGTGAAGCAGTTTCCCATAGCGTTTTTCATTATTTTTTTTTTACCCCTTAAGATTAGATGTAAATGAATGTCTTGGTGCCCTGGTACTTAACCTGTTCAGGACCCATGACGTAACGTTGGAAGGATTAACTATTGGAAGGATTAAGATTTTTTAATAGAAGTAATTCACAAATCTGTGTAACTTTCCGGAGCCATTTGATATATAAAAAAAAGTTTTGGCCTGGAATACCCCTTTAATAAAAAAAAAATTATACTTACCTAGCCCCAATCCTCCTTTGGTCTTTTTTGGCTCTGTATGGTCCCCAGATCTTTCTTCTTCCTACTTCCGACACAAGCGCTTGTTATAGGACCAGGCTTCTGCCTGCCGCTTCAGGCCCAATATGTCAAATTGACGTTCAGACAATTACTGACTGAGGTGGGACACCGCTGCTGTTGGCATGTAGCTGAGCTGCACTGTGGTGTGTCAGGCACCAGAAACAGGATGTGGATAGCACCAGAGGCTGAAACAGCAATACTGGAGGAATCAGGGGAGCGGCAGCAGGTAAGTAAATGTTTATTTTTTTTTATGCAGAACCCTTTGGGATGCCCAGGCTGAAAGCATAAAAAAAAACTTTACTTACCTCCTGCCACTCCCCTGATGCCTCCAGTACCTCTATAAAAGACACCTGTGAGCCAGAAATCTTACTGATTAATAATGGATGAAATTCTTATTTCACCAAAAATAAAATGCAAATCAATTCCTAACTTGAAATTTGAAATGCATTTATTTTTATTTTGAATTTTTTGTTTTTGTTGTTATTTTGTCTGTTACTATTCAAATAAACCGACCATTATAATTATTGGCTGATCAGTGGGCAAACGTACAAAATCAGCAGATGAAATATGGTTTTTCCTTCAATGTCCACCCAAAGCTTTTTTACAGTTTAAGGATCCCTGTCATATCACAGAAATAAATAATGCATCTATTACTTCACTAGGTCATGCAGATTCTTTACACGCCTTCACTTTTTTTATGCGTCTAGCTTCTGTATTTGGCTCATAAATCCCTCTGTTCTGCTGCTCACTCATTCTGTCATCCACTGAACAGGAAAGGGCGTGTCCCAGGCAAGCACTGAGGCTGACCTCACTCACCATGCATTCACTTCTTCCCTGAGTCTGATGTGCTGTGCTGGGTCTCTTTATCCATTCACTGCAGGCTGCTATTTAACCCCCTCCTCCCTGTTTTCATGCTGCAGTCTGATAGGACAGGAGTGGGCACAGAAAAGTGCTAGTTCCACCCTCACTTACTGGACTTTGTCTCAGCCTTTGCTTCAGCTGGCATGAAGATGATGCTGTAGCCAGACAGGATTATGTTCTGGATGGTATGGGAAACCCTAGTGGTCTTTTTCATAAGCCAAGATTTCTATAAAAAATAAAAAAGGAGAAACAACAATTTTATGAAGTATATTAGAAAGGTTAATGTTTTGCCAAGATTTACAACAAATACAAAGTTTTTGATTTTGACAGTGTCCATTTAAGCATGAGCCGTACGTATTAATCTTTATTCACTCTTCCAATATATGCATGAATGGGGTTCCATGTCTTTAAACTTTGGCGCAATCATAAGTGTACCAAATTGCTCCAAAGTTCACAGCCTTTCTGTTAGACTGTGCCCACATTTCGGAAAATAAGCAGAAAAATTGGTTTGGAAAAATAACTAATAATTTTGGCGCATGTCTAGCGCACGCCATTAATAAATAGTGAACTGCATTTCGCCGTGATGTCTTTCACCACAATTTTATTGGTAAAGCAACGGTACACAAGCCCCAAAGTGTCAGCATTTTACAGAGTCTTGAAGTATTGGAGCTGAGACTTTGTCCTTGTGTACAAACTGTTTTGTTCATTAGTTTTCTGGGGACACTTTTTGTGTTTACGGCCATTTAATGATGACTGTGTAAAATGGAACACTTTGAGAGTTGCTGACAGCCGATGTTATATTCCCAGGCAGCGCATCTTGTAAAGTGAACAGATCCTTCAGTTTCCCTGTAGAGTCACGGCACTAAAACTCAAATTGCAGCTCAATTACCCAAGGAGACCAAATCACGGCCAATCTATGTAAAAACTATAGTAGATATTATGGGAGAGATTTATCAAAACGTGTGCAGAGAAAGAGTGAAGCAGTTTCCCATAGCTTTTTTTTTTTTTTTTTTTTTTTGACCCCTTAAGATTAGATGTAAATGAATGTCTTGGTCCCCTGGTACTTTAAGGGGTACTCCGGTGGTTAACATTTTATTTTTTTAATCAACTGGTGCCAGAAAGTTAAACAGATTTGTAAGTTACTTCTATTTAAAAATATTAATCCTGCCAGCACTTATCAGCTGCTGTATGCCCCAAAGGAAGTTCTTTTCTTTTTCAATTTCTTTCCAGTCTGATCACAGTGCTCTCTATTGACACCTCTGTCAATGTCAGGAACTGTCCAGAGCAGGAGAGATTTGCTATGGGGATTTGCTCCTGCTCTGAACAATTCCTGACATGGACAGAGGTGTCAGCAGAGAGCACTGTGATCAGACTGGAAAGAAATTCAAAAATAAAAGAACTTTCTGTGGAGCATGAAGCAGCTGATAAGTACTGGAAGGATTAAGATTTTTAAATAGAAGTAATTTACAAATCTGTTTAACTTTCTGGCACCAGTTGATTTAAAAAAAAAATTCCACTGGAGTACCCCTTTAAGGCACCAGAATGTACATTTATGTCCAGTATATGAAGTGACCGCAGGAGATTCAGTCGCTTCATGCGAGGCGGGTCCCAGCTCCCATCAGCAGCCAGAGATCAGCTGATAATGATGGACCTCAGCAACCACGCCTTGCATTAACCCTTCAGATGCCATGATCAGTACTGATAACAGCAGCTGAAGTATTTTTGGTGCTTAGTCAGACTCATCGGACCTCAAGAGTGATTGCTATAAAAAGTTCAAAATGGGGCCATTAAAAATTTAAAGTTAAAAAAAAAAAAGTAAATGAAAATAAGCCCCTCCCCAAATATAATTAACATATTTGGTATAGCTGTGTGCGGCAAATAGCAAATATCAAGCTGTGTTAGTCACAATTCAAGTGGCTAGCAAATCTCAGTTTGTCAATCGTTGAAACTCCCATCAGAGATTTAGGTTTCTTATAGCCTGCAGACTGGTAAAGCCCAGTAACCAGCTGTCTTCAGCACCTGTGCTGATTTGAGCCCAACAGTAAACCTGGACTGGACAGCTAGTAGATCTCAGTTTATCAGTTTATCAATAGATATGTATGACAGGTACCTTGGTAAAATATAGTGATGCATGACCATCATTCTTGCCACTGTCTCACGCTCTGTATTGCGACATCCCTGTGGTATGACATCACTGTGAGCCCTATTCCTATACTGTGATATCAATTCACGCAATCCTATACATGTCGCAGAGATCGGTCAGGGATTTGACTGTTTAATCCCATAGACCAGTGTTTTCCTTTTTTTTCCATATTTAGTGTTTATTTAATTTTATACATATAACAAACCGTACATACATTAACATATATTAACAGTAGTATTGAAAGTATTTATTTATTTAACTTCTAATAACTAATACTTTGCTACCTTGATCAGTTACCTTCTATGATGAGGGAAAGGAAGAAAAAGGGAAAAGAGAGATAAAGAAAAGGGGAGGGGAAGAGGGGGGAAAAGTTGGAGGACACATCTTAATTGATTACTAAAAAGTAATTACCAAACGGGTAAATTCCCACCATTTTGCCCAGGTTCTATTAACCCACCCTGTGCAGTTGGAGGCAGCAGCTATAGAATGTTCCATAATGTAATTGAGCTGGGCTGTGTTTATGATTTGGTAAATATTTGGCACTACCGTATCTTTCCATTTAGCTGCTACCAGTGTTTTAGCTACTGTCAACACATGTACTATAATGGTAAGATCTGTGGGTGCAGTATCGTCGAGCTTCAGATGGAGAAGAGCTACTTCTGGCCCCCAGGGTAGAGCGTGCCCCACTATTGTCCATAATGTATTATGAACCTTGTACCAAAAAGGTAGTATTGCTTCACATTCCCACCATACATGAATCATGCTCCCCACTTTATCGTTACATCGCCAACGTATTTCTGAATGACTGGGGAACATTTTAGATGGTTTTTGTGGAGTTTGGTACCATCTACATAAAAATTTTCTTGTTGTCTCTAGGTGAGTTGCATTATTTGATACTCTGAGGCTTAGGGTGAATGAGTGAGTCCATTCCTCATATGAAAAGGTTTTGCCCAGATCTTGCCCACAATTTTCCCCAGCAGTTTGGTAACGATGTTGTTTGTAATAGTAAATGGTAAGCTCTCGAAATCCCACCCCGTGTCAGGGTGGAGTTAGAAAAATAAATACTGTATAGAGGTTTTGGTCTAGTAGGTGGAATCTCTATGGTTATTGCAAAATGTCGTATCTGGAGACATTTATAGAACTCTGATGTTGGGAGAGCATATTTCTGAGATATATGTGTAAATGGTAATATTCTCCCTTCTGTATCTGCTATATCCGTGTATTTCAATATACCCTGATTTTTCCATAATGAAAGATTGATATTAGGAATTTGGGTTTGGAGGATATCAAGCGGTATGTCTCCTATTGCTAGAGGAACTGTGTAGTTTCTAATCAAAGGAAGAGCCCATGTTTGGAGTGCTGCTTTGATTGTGGGGTAATGGTAGACGGGAATCCCACAAAGTTGTAAAAAGGGAAGATGTATGCATCATAGACGTCTCCATATTAACCCATAGCTTAGTTTGGTCGTTTATCCACCACCCATTTAACTGATCAAGTATTGTAGCCTGGTAATATCTAATTAAATCAGGACATCCTAATCCGCCTCTGCTGCTTGTTAGACATAATAACTGAGAGGATACTCTGGCTTTTTGATTTTTCCAAATAAACTGCATCATGAGACGTTGTAGAGATTGTATCTGATATTTTGGAACCGGTATGGGTAGGTTTCGAAAGTAATATAATACTTTAGGTAACAGCAACATTTTGGTAACAGCGATTCTTCCCACCCAAGATGTTGGGAATTTGGAGAGTTTGGTAATTTTTCAGGTGACTGTAGAAGATAGAGCTGTGTAGTTTATTGGGACTAATCTAGATATTGTTGAAGTAAAATTCCCAAATACGGGATGCGGTCATTCGACCATTTATATGCATGCAGGCTTTGGAGATAGGATTTAAGATCAGGCTCAATGTTCATGTTTAAGATCTCTGATTTAGTTGAGTTAATTTTGTAATAACTTATTTCTACAAATCTTTGGAGGATTCGGGAAATACTAGCTAGTGACTGAGCTGGGGAGGTAATGGATAATGTAATCCGCAAAAAGGCCAATTCGATGGTCCTTTGTGCCGATCTGTACTCCTACAATATCCTTAGCATCTCGGATGCAATGGGCAAGGGGCTCCATAGCTAAAGCAAATATCAACGGGGATAAGGGTCATCCCTGCCTAGTGCCATTCGAGATACCAAATTCTTTAGACCAGTGGTTCTTAACCTTGTTGGAGGCACTGAACCCCACCAGTTTCATATGCGCACTCACCGAACCCCTCTTAATTGGAAAAATAAAATATGATTTTTTCAAATTCAAAACATAGGAGGTATATATTTAAGAATATATTTATACATAGCACAAAATGAACAAAACCATTAAGAACAAAGAACAAAACCATGAAAACATGATTTTCACACAAAAACAAAAACATAATGAATATTTACTGGAAATCAGTGTGACTTCTGCTGTTGTCTTTCAGAGACCAGTTCAGAAATGCCCGGCTTTACCTTGGCAAGTGCCACTCATGTCATTTTCGCAACAATGGCAGTGTTCCCCCACATTAGGCAGGCAGTGTTCCTGCACATTAGGCAGGCAGTGTTCCCCCACATTAGGCAGGCAGTGTTCCCCCACATTAGGCAGGCAGTGTTCCCCACATTAGGCAGGCAGTGTTCCCCAACATTAGGCAGGCAGTGTTTCCCCACATTAGGCAGGCAGTGTTCCCCCACATTAGGCAGACAGTTCCCCCACATTAGGCAGGCAGTGTTCCCCCACATTAGGCAGGCAGTGTTCCCCAACATTAGGCAGGCAGTGTTTCCCCACATTAGGCAGGCAGTGTTCCCCCACATTAGGCAGCCAGTGTTTCCCCACATTAGGCAGGCAGTGTTCCCCCACATTAGGCAGGCAGTGTTCCCCCACATTAGGCAGGCAGTGTTCCCCCACATTAGGCAGGCAGTGTTCCCCCACATTATGTAGGCCATTGGTCTTCAACCTGTGGACCTCCAGATGTTGCAAAACTACAACTCTCAGCATGCCCGGACACAGGTTGAAGACCACAGATGTAGGCAGTGTTCCCCCACAGACATACAGCCACCAGCCATATACAGTGTATGGCTGGAGGCTGTATGCCTGTGTACTGCCCACTTCAGTGCTCCGACCACCGCTTCGGCTATAGCAGTAGGTCTCGGGACCCGTGGTTGGAGCACCGAAGATGACGTGCCGCTGGTCACTCACCAAGCTGGCCAGCGCACGTCTTCCTCCTTCTCTATCCTCCGGTCCTCTGCGCCTTCGTTTCCATGGGTTTTTAAACTTAACGCAGGGCCGCAGGGAGTGAATAGTGATGGGGGGAATTGCCCCGTCGCTACAGGACAGGCAAACACCGGCTCTGCTCAGGGCCCTGGGCCAGCTCGGGGCCCCAAGCAATTGCTTGATTTGCCTGTCCTGTTGCGACCTCCCCCGCCGAACCCCTGGGGCTGATTCACCGAACCCCTGGGGTTCGATCGAACCCAGGTTAAGAACCACTGCTTTAGACACTATTCCCAAGGTGTAAATATTAGCTGTTGGGTATGAGTACATGGCCATAACTGTTCTGCCGAAGTTCCCCCCTAGCCCAAATTTTTCGAGTACTTGTTCTAAATACCCCCAGTGTACGCGGTCGAAACGCCTTCTACGCATACAGTGTAAGGAGCAGAGAAGGCGTTCGATGGCGCTCTAGAACTGATATTATATTTATAAATCGTCGGGTACCGTCCGGAGTCTGTCAACCCGGTACGAAGCCCTCTTGGTCGTTAGTAATTAGTGAAGGAAGAATATTTTTCATTCTCCGGGCCAATATGGAGGCAGAGATTTTTAAGTCTGTATTTAATAGGGCAATTGGCCTAAAGTTGCTCGGTGTGTCGGGGGTTTTACCTGGTTTTGGTAGAGTTATTAACAGTGCCTTTAGCATCTCAGGTTGAAAGCTCCCTTGTAAAATAGCAATATTGTATACTTTAGCTAAGTAGGGTGCAAGGAGAGAACTGTATAGTTCATAATATGCATTTGATAATCCATCGGGACCAGGTGATTTCAGTGATTTTAATGTTTTGATGACTGAAATTATTTCCACCGGGATTATTGGTCTAGAGAGGAGATGCAGTTGGTCGGTTGTCACCCGGGGAAGCTCCAGTTTCCCTAGAAAGGCTGGGGTTTTTGCAGGGGTAGGTTGTATTGTGGACAAGTCATCCTTATATCGTTGTTTATAATATTCTGCTAAAACATTAGAAATGCCCTTGGGGTCCACAATTTTTTCCCCACTTTCATTATAAATGTAGTGAATATAGGACCTTAACTGTTGGTTTTTAATTTGTTTTGCCAGGAGCTTGCCCGGGCAATTTTCATGCCAGTAGGTAGATAACCGTAATTTACGTAGTGTTAATTAAAATGTATATCTTTGTTTTGCATGTAATTGGGTAGTAAGCGTTGATATTTCCTCAGCTGTTTTTAGGTCATGCTTTACTTTATTTATGTTATGCAATATCCCCAATATTTGCTGGATTTCTAGAATCTCCCTTTTATTTATTTTTCCTAAAATGTATGGATTGTTTTATAAAATGGCCACGTATATATGCCTTGTGGGCACACCACATGATGCTCTCTGAGGCCATTATCATTAATACTGAAATAGTTGCCTACTGCTTCTTTAGTAGCTATCTCATAGTCAGGATGGTGGAGCACTATTTCGTTTAAATGCCATACAAAGTCCTTTGGGCAAAGGTTCTTGTCCGCTAAAGTTAGTATTATTGGACTGTGATCGGACCATGTTATGTCCCCTATTGTTGTGGTATCTACCTGATATAAATTTTGGTAATCTATTAAAAAAAATCAATTCTGGAGTATGTTTTGTGACGGGCGGAATAAAAGGTAAAATCACATTCTCCAGGGTGTTGAACTCTCCATGGGTCATAAAGATGGTATGTGTTACGCCGAGCGCTCCGGGTCCCCGCTCCTCCCCGGAGCGCTCGCAACATCCTCGCTACGGCAGCGCCCCGGTCAGATGTCAGATCCACTGACCGGGTGCGCTGCGATACCGCCTCCAGCCGGGATGCGATTCGCGATGCGAGTGGCGCCCGCTGGCGATGCGCACCCCGGCTTCCGTACCTGACTCGCTCTCCCTCGGTCCTGTCCCGGTGCGCGCGGCCCCGCTCCCTAGGGCGCGCGCGCGCCGGGTCTCTGCGATTTAAAGGGCCACTGCGCCACTGATTGGCGCAGTGGTTCCAATTAGTGTTTTCACCTGTGCACTCCCTATGTATACCTCACTTCCCCTGCACTCCCTCGCCGGATCTTGTTGCCCTTGTGCCTAGTGAAAGCGTTCCCTTGTGTGTTCCTAGCCTGTGTTCCAGACCTCCTGCCGTTGCCCCTGACTACGATCCTTGCTGCCTGCCCCGACCTTCTGCTACGTCCGACCTTGCTTTTGTCTACTCCCTTGTACCGCGCCTATCTTCAGCAGTCAGAGAGGTTGAGCCGTTGCTAGTGGATACGACCTGGTTACTACCGCCGCAGCAAGACCATCCCGCTTTGCGGCGGGCTCTGGTGAACACCAGTAGTAGCTTAGAACCGGTCCACTAGCACGGTCCACGCCAATCCCTCTCTGGCACAGAGGATCCACCTCCTGCCAGCCGGCATCGTGACAGTAGATCCGGCCATGGATCCCGCTGAAGTTCCTCTGCCAGTTGTCGCCGACCTCACCACGGTGGTCGCCCAGCAGTCACAACAGATAGCGCAACAAGGCCACCAGCTGTCTCAACTGACCGTGATGCTACAGCAGCTACTACCACAGCTTCAGCAATCATCTCCTCCGCCAGCTCCTGCACCTCCTCCGCAGCGAGTGGCCGCTTCAGGCCTACGACTATCCTTGCCGGATAAATTTGATGGGGACTCTAAGTTTTGCCGTGGCTTTCTTTCACAATGTTCCCTGCACTTGGAGATGATGTCGGACCACTTTCCTACTGAAAGGTCTAAGGTGGCTTTCGTAGTCAGCCTTCTGTCTGGAAAAGCTCTGTCATGGGCCACACCGCTCTGGGACCGCAATGACCCCGTCACTGCCTCTGTACACTCCTTCTTCTCGGAAATTCGTAGTGTCTTTGAGGAACCTGCCCGAGCCTCTTCTGCTGAGACTGCCCTGCTGAACCTGGTCCAGGGTAATTCTTCCGTTGGCGAGTACGCCATACAATTCCGTACTCTTGCTTCTGAACTATCCTGGAATAAGGAGGCCCTCTGCGCGACCTTTAAAAAAGGCCTATCCAGCAACATTAAAGATGTTCTGGCCGCACGAGAAATTCCTGCTAATCTACATGAACTCATTCATCTTGCCACTCGCATTGACATGCGTTTTTCCGAAAGGCGTCAGGAGCTCCGCCAGGATATGGACTTTGTTCGCACGAGGCGTTTTTTCTCCCCGGCTCCTCTCTCCTCTGGTCCTCTGCAATCCGTTCCTGTGCCTCCCGCCGTGGAGGCTATACAAGTTGACCGGTCTCGCCTGACACCTCAAGAGAGGACACGACGCCGCATGGAGAATCTCTGCCTGTACTGTGCCGGTACCGAACACTTCCTGAAGGATTGTCCTATCCGTCCTCCCCGCCTGGAAAGACGCACGCTGACTCCGCACAAAAGTGAGACAGTCCTTGATGTCAACTCTGCTTCTCCACGTCTTACTGTGCCTGTGCGGATATCTGCATCTACCTTCTCCTTCTCTACTATGGCCTTCTTGGATTCCGGATCTGCAGGAAACTTTATTTTGGCCTCTCTCATCAACAGGTTCAACATCCCGGTAACCAGTCTCGCCAGACCCCTCTACATCAATTGTGTTAACAATGAAAGATTGGACTGTACCATACGTTACCGCACGGAGCCCCTTCTAATGTGCATCAGACCTCATCAAGAAAAAATTGAGTTCTTGGTCCTCCCCAATTGCACTTCCGAAATTCTCCTTGGACTACCGTGGCTCCAACGCCATTCCCCAACCCTGGATTGGTCCACAGGGGAGATCAAGAGCTGGGGTACTTCTTGTTTCAAGGACTGCCTTAAACCGGTTCCCAGTACTCCCTGCCGTGACCCTGTGGTTCCCCCTGTAACCGGTCTCCCTAAGGCCTATATGGACTTTGCTGACGTATTTTGCAAGAAACAAGCTGAGACTCTACCTCCTCACAGGCCTTATGACTGTCCTATTGACCTCCTCCCGGGCACTACTCCACCCCGGGGCAGAATTTATCCTCTGTCCACCCCAGAGACTCTTGCTATGTCCGAGTACATCCAGGAAAATTTAAAAAAGGGGTTTATCCGCAAATCCTCCTCTCCTGCCGGAGCTGGATTTTTCTTTGTATCCAAAAAAGATGGCTCCCTACGTCCTTGCATTGACTACCGCGGACTTAATAAAATCACGGTAAAGAACCGCTACCCTCTACCTCTTATCTCGGAACTCTTTGATCGCCTCCAAGGTGCCCACATCTTTACCAAACTGGACTTAAGAGGTGCTTACAATCTCATCCGCATCAGGGAGGGGGACGAATGGAAAACGGCATTTAACACTAGAGATGGACACTTTGAGTATCTGGTCATGCCCTTTGGCCTGTGCAACGCCCCTGCCGTCTTCCAAGACTTTGTTAATGAAATTTTTCGTGATCTCTTACATTCCTGTGTTGTTGTGTATCTGGACGATATTCTGATTTTTTTCTGCCAACCTAGAAGAACACCGCCAGCATGTCCGCATGGTTCTTCAGAGACTTCGAGACAATCAACTTTATGCCAAAATGGAGAAATGTCTGTTTGAATGTCAATCTCTTCCTTTCCTAGGATACTTGGTCTCTGGCCAGGGACTACAAATGGATCCTGACAAACTCTCTGCCGTCTTAGATTGGCCACGCCCCTCCGGACTCCGTGCCATCCAACGTTTTTTGGGGTTCGCCAATTATTACAGACAATTTATTCCACATTTTTCCACCATTGTGGCTCCTATCGTGGCTTTAACCAAGAAGAATGCCAATCCTAAGTCATGGCCTCCTCAAGCGGAAGACGCCTTTAAACGGCTCAAGTCTGCCTTTTCTTCTGCTCCCGTGCTCTCCAGACCTGACCCATCTAAACCCTTCCTATTGGAGGTAGATGCCTCCTCAGTAGGAGCGGGAGCGATTCTTCTACAAAAAAATTCTTCTGGGCATGCTGTTACTTGTGGTTTCTTTTCTAGGACCTTCTCTCCGGAGGAGAGGAACTACTCCATCGGGGATCGAGAGCTACTGGCCATTAAATTAGCACTTGAGGAATGGAGGCATCTGCTGGAGGGATCAAAATTTCCGGTTATTATTTACACCGATCACAAGAATCTCTCCTATCTCCAGTCTGCCCAACGGCTGAACCCTCGCCAGGCCAGGTGGTCTCTGTTCTTTGCCCGGTTTAATTTTGAAATTCATTTTCGCCCTGCCGATAAGAACATTAGGGCCGATGCTCTCTCTCGTTCCTCGGATGCCTCGGAAGTAGAGCTCTCTCCGCAACACATCATTCCTCCTGACTGCCTGATCTCCACTTCTCCAGCCTCCATCAGGCAAACTCCTCCAGGGAAGACCTTCGTCTCTCCACGCCAACGCCTCGGAATCCTCAAATGGGGTCACTCCTCCCATCTCGCAGGCCATGCGGGCATCAAGAAATCCTTGCAACTTATCTCTCGTTTCTATTGGTGGCCGACTCTGGAAACGGATGTTGTTGATTTTGTGCGGGCCTGTACCGGTCCACTAGCACGGTCCACGCCAATCCCTCTCTGGCACAGAGGATCCACCTCCTGCCAGCCGGCATCGTGACAGTATGTATTGAGTGTTTTGACATATGGAGAGGGTTCTATACTCGTACTAGGTGAAGTTGAATCGATGGATGGCCACTGGGCAATATTAAAGTCACCAGTAATGAGTAATAGTCCCTGTCGATTATTAGTAATCAATTGTAATACCCTTTTAATAAAGCTGTGTTGTTTCACATTGGGGCTATATACTGAAACTATTGTATAAGGACTACCATTAATAAAACACAGTAGTATGACATACCTGCCCTCGTTGTCCACCACTTGTCGCTGAAGTGTGAATGCTACTGTATCTCGGGTTAGTATGGATACTCCCCCTCTCTTGTGAACTGCTGGAGAAGAAATTATTGTGGAATATAATTTAATTTTAAGTCTATGTAAATCAGTTTTATTCAGATGAGTCTCTTGAATACAGTAAATGTCGGCTTGATGGGTACCGATTTCTTTGAGCAGTAAGGATCGTTTATATGGGAAGTTCAGCCCCTTTACATTGTGAGATACTATTAAGCGGCATAAGGTTACAGTATTATAAAAATTTGTGCATAAGAGGGTGAGCATCCACTCTGTCCTAGTGCATGTATGGGTTTATACACTGACTGTTTAGTGACCTCCCACCTATGGCAAAGGTTGTATCCTTGTTGGTTCTTGAATTCGATTGAGCAAAAGAGTTAAAGTGCCCAGGAAAAATAATAATACTAGTTGTGATAAAAGTAGAAGAGAAAGAAAAATTTGATAAAAATTTATAGGTAGCTGTTAAGTTATTTTCAAGTACTCTTTTATACTTATCTCAATTAAACATTTTTATTTCTTTTAGGTTTAAAATATTGAAAGTAAATGCTTTTGGCATACTGTTCTTATGCCCTAACAAGGGAATTTGGGAATTAACCAATTAATATTTCATTGGCTATTACGGCATCTTTTGACTAAATAAACTAAAATAAGTTATCTGCGACTTTTATTGCTTCGCCAATTACGTATCAATTCTCAGTCTGTGTTTCTTTTGCAGGTTTTCTCCCCTTTTCCGGGACTCTAATCCACTCTGTTCTCACATATGATGGTGGTCCTGGGCCAGTGCTGCAACATTTTGACCAGGTGGGGTTAGCTCCCATGCATAGCATAGGGACATCAACTCCTGTGGAGTGGAAGCTACATATTTTGTCCCTTTATTTGAGATTATTAGTTTTACTGGGAATCCCCATTTGTAAAGAACCCCATGTTTGCCCAGTATTCTGGTTCCCGGGCTAAATTCTCTGCGCTTCGCCATAGTTGCGACTAATAAATCCGTAAATATGTGTAAGTTCTTACATTTTTCCGGCATTTGTGGTGGGTTTTCCTTGCTGCTTGGAGAATTTTCTCCTTCACATGGAAGAAATGCATCCTTGTTATAGTATCACTGGGTAGGGAAGGAGAGAGACTTTTTGCTTTAGGCAAGCGATGTACTCTATCTAGAGTCACATCTAACGGGGAGAGTTGGGGTATTAGAGTGGAGAAATATTATTTTAGAAATGAGCCCAAGTCCTCTTGTTTTACCGTCTCAGGGATGCCTCTCACATGGAGATTGTTCTTCCTAGAGCGGTCTTCCATGTCAGCTAATTTGAACTTTAAATTATCTATTTCGCTTTTCATAAGATCTACAGAGCTCATTATTTTATTATGCGCTACAGCTTGCTCCTCCAGCTTTTGTTCCACCTCAGCTGTGCGCTGGCCCAGCGATGGATATTTCCTGATGTATTGAAGAAACTGCTGCTTGCAATACTAAGGTAAAAGAAGATCGTAAGTCTGCAATCATTAGTTTCATGGCTCCTTCAGACACTGGAATTAGTTCATTGTTGTTTGGGTTTTTTAACGGCCATGGGACTTGGTTGGCTTAATGGCGGACTTAATGCTGCAAAACTTTGCGTTTCTGGATTATTATGGGAGTTTCCCAAAGGGGGCGACAAGCTGAATGTAAGGTTTTGCTTTATTTTTGCCCTGACCACAGGGCTAAGTGCGATGGGGGCTGACGGGTCGACGGTCTCTCCTGGTGCGCCACTTCCTCTGATGCCGTTTTCCCTCCGTATCGGATGTGTGTCTCACCGCTCTGGCTTGCGCCTCGTCTGCCCGCTGAACCTCCACCTGCCGCTCCACTTCCCCCTGCCGGTGAGTAAAAATTGGTAACCTTTACCGGGCTGTTTCTTTTAGTCTTACTTCTGGTCATTTTAGTTTAATGCCGGGATAGAATGAATAAGCAGTTCTGTAGTTTTCTGTAACTGGTGTATACCTTAATTAGGAAAGAAAAACCAATGTTGCCTCTTGTCGGTGTATTTGCCAGTGAATAGCTGCAGTGGTGTCTCAGTCCGCCACCATCTCCCACATCTCTGCATCCATGCTCAACTAGCCACTCCCCCAATAATAATCAGTGTTTTCCAAACAGTGTTTCTGCCGATGTTGCAAAACTACAACTCCCAATGTTATTGTAGTTCATAATATAGTGTTTGTACCTGCATTTGATGGCTGGTCTCGCAATTCTGATGTCATCTTTGCCCCGATGTTTATTTTTAGCATCTTTGCCCCGATGTCTCTGTTGCAGTGTGGCCCAAGACATTACATCACTAGTCAGGTGTTCAAAGGGAGCGTGGCAGTGCTTCAGTGGTTTGAGCTACCACTGGGTGGGAGGGAGAGCATTGTAGCTTCAAGCACAGTACACATGGAAGGGTGCTCAAGTGTGCTGCAACAGGTAGGGTGGCTGATATGTGGGAGGGAAAAAAGTGACCTCACACATACAAACAAGAGATCCTGGGACATGTAGTTGGAGGGAAGGAACTCCAACAGGAAAAAAGTATTTTCATAAAAAGAAATCAGCAGTGTTATAGTGGACTCACAATACATTAGCCCCAAGACAAGCACAGATCCTTCCTAAGCATGTCCATGTGTGGTAGGTAAGTACTAACATTTTCCATATATTGAACTTGCTTTTTAATATGGCCATGGTAGCGTGGGGCCCCATTCAAAGTATCACTATGTGGCCCTGTGGTTACCTTGTTGCACCCCTGATTAAGACTTGACTATGTGAAATTTTTCAACACAGTGAAATTAAAAATATTTTTACAAAAATATTTAAATATTTTACAAAACATAAAATACTTTTAGACCCATTTGTATTTCCATATAGTGTATTCATGCAGAAAATTTTCAGCTAAAAACAGCAATGAAGTCATAGATGAAATAAATGCATCATTCCGAAAAAGTTGGTCTTAATGGACCTTTCTAATCCTGTTGATTTAGAAAAAAAAGGAAGGCAACACCTTGGCATGAGGGAAATAGTATTAATGGTACTGCTAACCCTTTCATTTCCAGTGGGTAAAGAATAACGTATCTGAATGGGTCACTTTTTTCTTTAATGGGTAGAGTAGTTGAGCAGACTACACTATTGCAGACTGCAGCATAAAAACAGAGAGGAGCGGGTTACAGAGCAGCCTACATTGATTGGAGAGTGATTGAAGAGATCCAGCACAGCAGACTCTGGGAGGAAGTGAATGCATGGTAAGTAAGGGCGGGCTCAGTGCCTGCCTCGGACAATTCCCTTCAGTGGATGTCAGAATGGGTAAGCAGCAGGTCAGCGAAATTTGTGAGACACTAGCTAGACACATAAAAAGACATGTAAAGCATCTGCATAACCTAGTGAGTACCACATATAACCATTATTTTTTGATTGATACGACAGTTGCACTTGAAATATTAGGTGCTACCCAATCATCAGAGGAAAAAAGGAAATAAAAAGAGCAGAAAATAATATAACCAATGATAAAGTAATGTCAAAACAACAAAAACAACTCTACTCACTTCTATTAATAGCTATTGGCCAACAGCAGGTCTGGCTTGAGCAGGGTCACCTCTCGTGTCAGAGACTATTGCTAGGCACTGCTGCAACTAAAGAAATTGTTTGCAACTACCCAGCAAGCTCGGCGCCTGCAGAAATCATTCCTAATAGAAACTGAATCAGTCATGAATAATTCTGATGGGTAAGTGTGGTTTCCCTTCAGCGTTTCTTTCTAAAACCTCTATTGCTGCAAACAGTGACTATGCAAAACAGAAACGCATAAAAATTTTATATCAACATCATAACATCCACTCAAGCATAAAACTTGATTACATGTAAAATATTAATAGTAATATATATCTGAATCTCCCAGCCTTGAATCTTCTATATATTTTTGTAGTTCCCGAGGGCTGGGGTCAATTTTTGGCTCCCAGTACAGATGTATTTCTAACATGTATTTTTAACAAATATGAATAAGGGTTTGTGACACCTGAAACGCATGACTTTTTGTACCTCGCTGTTCATGTTTTTTCTTAAAAAAGGATTACAAGCATCTGCGCTGGATATTTGTTCTGTTTGTTGGGTATTTCTAACAAAAAAAATGTCTAAGATCAAGCTGCAGGCAAAATCTGTCAATTCGAGACTAGAGAACATAAAAACACAACGTTGTGCAGAAGAATGACCTTTGACTTAATTATATGGAAATTTACTTCTCCAAAGTGTATGACTTACGGCAGAAAAGAAAATAACCGCTATGAAGACCATTACCTAGGTAATTTTTAAGGCCGGCAAGAGAAGAAAGAAATGTGAGAGCACTTTAGAGACGAACGTGGGAGAACTCGATGGCCAGCGCGGTTTGAATATCGTCTTCTGGTTGTGGATGGTATTTAATGGATTTTTGGGGAATGGTATCTATTGTTGTCATTCGATGTAGGATGGTTTGATGATGTTGCATTCAATACATAATTATGGTCTTTAATGGGTCTCGGGACTCCATCTGGATCATTCACCAAACCCGAAGTTTCCGAGCGGTCATTAGACTCACCGTGTAATTTAATGGAAGTTATGACTTCACCTATTGTTATAGAGACAGATGATGACAATGGTCTGCTTCATTCAAACCTTTCAAGTGATATTTACGAAGAAGTATCTTTTCCTCTTTAAATGGGGACCTTACGTTCTTTCCGGTACATCATGTTGAAGTATATAATGCTTACTGTACTTTATTCTGTCTTTCCAAAGCTGAAAACCGTAAAGTCAAGAATTAAAGTGAATCTGTCATCAGTATTACTCGAACTAACCTGTTGGTATAGGGTTATAGTGCGGGTGACATTGATAAAAACCATACTTACCAATGTTCTCTCTGTGCCTCTGTTCGTCTGTATTTTACAGTCTTCTGCCGATTTCTCAGGAATCTGCATGTTTAATACTGGTGAATTTTCTGGGGCTCCTCCGATTCTGTGCATCATACAACAGGGGTGCTGGTTACATTGTTAAAGGAGATCTGCGGTGTATAACACAGGATAGGGGATAAGTGTCTGATCGCGGGGGGTCACGGGGGGTCCAAACGCTGGGACCCTTCATGATCTCCTGTACAGGGCCCCACCTCTGCCGTGGCTCTCCTATGCAGGAGGCATGTTGGCCAAAGCATGATGCCGCAACCGACACGCCACCTCCATCTATCTCTATGGGAGAGGCGAAGAGGCAGCATTTGTGCATCCCCACCTCTACCAAAGAGCTGTATGGGGGAGGGGGTCGACCTCAGGGAGGTTGATGACACACGCATTAGCTGTGCTCAGCCGCGGCAATGCCTGGACCTCGTACAGGAGATCGCTGGGAGGGGGGGGGGGGGGGTTCCACTTAAAAGCAGTGTGGTACTCAACAGAAATGGCCAAAATCATAAGAAACAAAAAAGCTAGCATTTACTAATTATAACTTACTTGGCCTCTTTCTGCCTAATCTTGTAGTTTTCCCTATCTTCATTGCTCTGTTTTTTTTTATAAGAACTTCTAAAGCGCAGGCAGAAAAAAAAACTAGTTCAGTCTGTGAAAAAAGGGGATAAGATATTCTTCAGATATATACTGTAAATGAAAAAAGGAAATTAAAACAAGGAATAACTAAATTAAAAACAAAGGAAGGAAGGTATGTAGAAGAGAAAAAAGAGCTAGCCGACTGCCTTCATGAATACTTCTGTTCAGTTTTTACAGATGAAAAAGAAGGAAAAGGACCTCAATTAAGGAGGAAAACTAAGGAATCGTTTGATGGATGTGTCTTTACAGAGGAAGAGGTTCTACATTTGCTGTCTAAAGTAAAGACAAATAAGTCACAGGGGCCTGATGGGATACACCCAAAATTATTAAAGGAGCCTAGCGGGAAACTAGCAAAACCGTTACCAGATGTATTTAACCAATCACTGGTAACAGGAAACGTTCCTGAAGATTGGAAATTAGCAAATGTCGTGCCCATTCACAAGAAAGCTCGTAGGGAGGAATCAAGCAACTATAGGCCAGTAAGTCTGACATCAATAGTGGGGAAATTAATGGAAACCCTACTAAAGGATAAGATATTATCTAAAATCCCATGGATTGCAAGATGAAAAACAATATGGGTTTACTTCAGGGTGATCATGTCAAACAAATCTTATTGATTTTTTTTGACTGGGTGTCAAAAATAATAGATAGCGGAGGGGCAGTAGACATCGCATATGTAGATTTTAGTAAGACTTTTGACACTGTCCCACATAGAAGGCTTATTAATAAACTACAGTCATTGAGCTTGGACTCCCATATTGTTGAGTGGATTAGGCAGTGGCTGAATGACAGACAACAGAGGGTTGTAGTCAATGGAGAATATTCACAGCAAGGTATTGTTACCAGTGGGGACCTCAGGGATCGGTACTGGGACCAATATTGTTTAATATTTACATTACTGATATTGCAAAAGATCTCCATGGTAAGGTATGATTTTTTGCTGATGACACAAAGATATGTAACAGGGTTTATGTTCCTGGAGCGATCCGCCAAATGGAAAAGGATTTAGGCAAACTAGAAGAATGGTCAGAACTCTGGCAACTGAAATTTAATGTGGATAAGTGCAAAGTAATGCACCTGGGGCATTAAAACCCTCAGGCAGAATATAGAATATTTCACACAGCCCTGACCTCAGTATCTGAGGAAAGGGATTTAGGAGAAATTATTTCAGAAGATTTTAAGGTAGGAAGACAATGTAATAGAGCAGCAGAGAATGCTGGCAGAAGTCTTGGATGTATAGGGAGAGGTATAAGTAGTAGAAAGAGAGAACTGCTCATCCCGCTGTACAGAACACTGGTGAGACCTCACTTGGAGTATTGTGCACAGTACTGGAGACCGTATCTCCAGAATGATATAGATACTCTAGAGAGAGTTCAGAGAAGATACTAAACTAGTAAATGGATTGCAGGATAAAACTTACCAGGAAAGGTTAAAGGACCTTAACATGTATAGAAGAAAGAAGAGACAGAGGGGATATGATAGAGACTTTTATATACATAAAGGGAATCAACACGGTAAAGGAGGAGAAGATATTTAAAAGAAGAAAAGCTACCACAAGAGGACATAGTTTTAAATTAGAGGGGCAAAGTTTTAAAAGTAATATGAGGAAGTATTACTTTACAGAGAGAGTAGTGGATGCATGGAATAGCCTTCCTGCAGAAGTGGTTGCTGCAAATACAGTGAAGGAGATTAAGCATTAATGGGATAGGGATATAGCTTTCATCAGGGCTGGTGCAAGGATTTTGACCCCGCCCACTGGCTCCGCCCTTTGACACGCCCCATCTTACAACTGCGGTGACACACTGTAACAAACCTCCTCATGTAATCTCATTACTACTGGGGTGACACACTGTAACAAACCTCCTCATGTAATCTCCTTACTACTGGGGTGACACACTGTAACAAACCTCCTCCTCATGTAATCTCCTTACTACTGGGGTGACACACTGTAACAAACCTCCTCCTCATGTAATCTCCTTACTACTGGGGTGATACACTGCAACAAACCTCCTTCTCATGTAATCACCTTACTACTGGGGTGACACACTGTAACAAACCTCCTCCTCATGTAATCTCCTTACTACTGGGGTGACACATTGTAATACACCTCCTCCTCCTCATGTAATCACCTTACTACTAGGGTGACACACTGTAACAAACTTCCTCATGTAATCTCCTTACTACTGGGGTGACACACTGTAACAAACCTCCTCCTCATGTAATCTCCTTACTACTGGGGTGACACACTGCAACAAACCTCCTTCTCATGTAATCACCTTACTACTGGGGTGACACACTGTAACACACCTCCTCCTCATGTAATCACCTTACTACTGGGGTGACACACTCTAACAAACCTCCTCATGTAATCACCTTACTACTGGGGTGACACACTGTAACAAACCTCCTCCTCATGTAATCACCTTACTACTGGGTGGACACACTGTAACAAACCTCCTCATGTAATCTCCTTACTACTGGGGTGACACCAGGGGCGGACATATCACTTGTTCAGCCTGTTCGGCTGCACAGGGGCCCAGCGTGTTAGGGGGCCCCCTAGTAGCCCAGGTCACAGCCTGGGCCTCACAGTCTGGGCCCCTGCAGGGCCCCCTGCCAGTACTTCATACTAAATGCTGCAGCAACAGGTCCCGGACCTGCCGCTGACAGCAGTAATTTACCTCGGCCGGGCGAGAGGACAGGCCAGGGGCTGATGGGAACAGACGTGCCCCGCGCAGGCACGCACGTCTTTTCCAAGCCCCTGACGTCACGTGTCATGGCCTCTGATCCCGGCAGAAGCGACAGGAGCAGCAAACCCTCCCGCCTCACACGGCCGCATCGCTGAGCAGATAAGGTGAGGAGAGTGACGGTCGGGTGCAGGGGGGTGGGGGGAGGGGATTGTAATGATGATGAAGAGTACAGGAGGGGTGTTGAAGAGGTTGGCGGTGTAATGATAAGAAAGATTGGGGGTCTGGGAGAGCGTAGTGTTGATAAGGAGGACCAGAGGGGGGGTCAGGGGGTAATGATTAGGGGGTTTAATGTTGATGAGAAGGACTGGGGTGGGGGGTGTCAGCTGTGTAATACTGATGAGGTGCTTAAGGTATATGGGATGATGAGGAGACTGAGGATGGAGTGCATGGGGTGATGAGGAGACTGAGGATGGAGTGCATGGGGTGATGAAGAGACTGAGGATGGAGTGCATGGGGTGATGAGGAGACTGAGGATGGGGTGCATGGGGTGATGAGGAGACTGAGGATGGAGTGCATGGGGTGATGAGGAGACTGAGGATGGAGTGCATGGGGTGATGAGGAGACTGAGGATGGAGTGCATGGGGTGATGAGGAGACTGAGGATGGGGTGCGTGGGGTGTATGGGGTGATGAGGAGACTGAGGATGGAGTGCGTGGGGTGATGAGGAGACTGAGGATTGAGTGCATGGGGTGATGAGGAGACTGAGGATGGGGTGCGTGGGGTGCGTGGGGTGATGAGGAGACTGAGGATGGAGTGCGTGGGTCGATGAGGAGACTGAGGATGGAGTGCATGGGGTGATGAGGAGACTGAGGATGGAGTGCATGGGGTGATGAGGAGACTGAGGATGGGGTGCGTGGGGTGTATGGGGTGATGAGGAGACTGAGGATGGGGTGATGAGGAGACTGAGGATGGGGTGCATGGGGTGATGAGGAGACTGAGGATGGGGTGATGAGGAGACTGAGGATGGAGTGCATGGGGTGATGAGGAAACTGAGGATGGAGTGCGTGGGGCGATGAGGAGACTGAGGATGGGGTGATGAGGAGACTGAGGATGGAGTACATGGGGGGATGAGGAGACTGAGGATGGGGTGCGTGGGGTGATGAGGAGACTGAGGATGGAGTGCGTGGGGTGTATGGGGTGATGAGGAGACTGAGGATGGAGTGCATGGGGTGATGAGGAGACTGAGGATGGGGTGTATGCGGTGATGAGGAGACTGAGGATGGAGTGCATGGGGTGATGAGGAGACTGAGGATGGAGTGCGTGGGGTGATGAGGAGACTGAGGATGGAGTGCGTGGGGTGATGAGGAGACTGAGGATGGAGTGCATGGGGTGATGAGGAGACTGAGGATGGAGTGCATGGGGTGATGAGGAGACTGAGGATGGGGTGCGTGGGGTGTATGGGGTGATGAGGAGACTGAAGATGGGGTGTGTGGGGTGTATGGGGTGATGAGGAGACTGAGGATGGGTTGTGTGGGGTGTATGGGGTGATGAGACTGAAGATGGGATGCGTGGGGTGTATGGGGGTGATGAGGAGACTGAGGATGGGGTATATGGGGGTGATGAGGAGACCGAGGATGGGTTGTGTGGGGTGTATGGGGTGATGAGACTGGGGATGGGGTGCGTGGGGTGATGATTAGACTGAGAATGGGTTGTGTTGGGTGTATGGGGGGATGAGACTGAGGATGGGGTGCGTGGGGTGTATGCGGTGATGAGGAGACTGAGGATGGAGTGTATGGGGTGATGAGGAGACTGAGGATGGAGTGTATGGGGTGATTCAGTGGTGTATCGTGGTTGACAGTATTATATTGATAGAGTACAGTGGTGGGCAGTATTATATTCAGGGGTACAGTGGTTGGCAGTATTATATTCAGGGGTACAGTATTTGGCAGTATTATATTCAGGGGTACAGTGGTTGGCAGTATTTAGGGAGTACAGTGGTTGGCAGTATTATATTCAGGGATACAGTGGTTGGCAGTATTCAGGGGGTACAGTGGTTGGCAGTATTATATTCAGGGGTACAGTGGTTGGCAGTATTATATTCAGGGGTACAGTGGTTGGCAGTATTCAGGGGGTACAGTGGTTGGCAGTATTATATTCAGGGGTACAGTGGTTGGCAGTATTATATTCAGGGGGTACAGTGGTTGGCAGTATTATATTCAGGGGTACAGTGGTTGGCAGTATTATATTCATGGAGTACAGTGGTTGGCAGTATTATATTCAGGGGGTACAGTGGTTGGCAGTATTATATTCGGGGGTACAGTGGTTGGCAGTATTATATTCAGGGGTACAGTGGTTGGCAGTATTCAGGGGGTACAGTGGTTGGCAGTATTATATTCAGGGGGTACAGTGGTTGGCAGTATTCAGGGGGTACAGTGGTTGGCAGTATTATATTCAGGTGGTACAGTGGTTGGCAGTATTCAGGGGGTACAGTGGTTGGCAGTATTATATTCGGGGGTACAGTGGTTGGCAGTATTATATTCAGGGGTACAGTGGTTGGCAGTATTATATTCATGGAGTACAGTGGTTGGCAGTATTATATTCAGGGGTACAGTGGTTGGCAGTATTATATTCGGAGGTACAGTGGTTGGCAGTATTATATTCAGGGGTACAGTGGTTGGCAGTATTCAGGGGGTACAGTGGTTGGCAGTATTATATTCAGGGGTACAGTATTTGGCAAGGTTATAATGATTATTGTCATCATACAGAGGATGAGGATCTATTGACAAATTAAGGAACCAATGATGTCCAGGTGTCAGACTCTGCAGAGAAGATGGAAGAAATCCTGGTGTCTGGACCAGATGAAGAAGAAAAGTAAAGACAACAGAGAAGACGTCACTCAGGTCAGTGATATCATTGTGTATTTTCCTAACTGTCCCATCAGAGCTTTAGTCACTGATATCATTGTGTAGTCTCCTGACTGTCCCATCAGCTGTAGTCACTTCAGACATGATGGGAGTTGCAGCTTTCCAACATCTCGGGAGCCACTTGAACCAAGGTGATTGGTGGGGGTCCCATGAGTCAGACCCCCACCATAAAAATGGGCTGTTTATTTTAAAATGCCTGGGCCTATTTTTGGTCCCAGTCTGGCCCTGCCTGTAAGTCACTTCTATCATTAAGGATAAGAAGCCAAGGAACCAGGGGGTGCCAAGGGGTGTCGTGCTAAGTCCAGGGGTGCGAATGTAAAGGGGAGCACTGCCCTCTGCCTCCCAGCTAGATATGGGTCAGGCTGACCTGGGGGAGTACTCACTGGGCCGCACACTGAGAGGGACAGGGGCCACCCGGAGCCCACCTCAGGAGTCGTTCCATCCACCTGTGGTGGACAAGGCAAGTGGCGACACTACACGCGCGGGGTAAGTGGAGGCCCCCCCGGTGGGGTCTAGGTACATGAGGGGGCACAGTGCTGGGGGGGGGGGCCCAGGCACATTCTTTGCACAGGGGCCCTCTGCTGTCTGTGTCCGCCCCTGGGTGACACACTGTAACACACCTCCTCCTCATGTAATCTCCTTACTACTGGGATGGCACACTGTAACAAATCTCCTCCTCATGTAATCACCTTACTACTGGGGTGACACACTGTAACAAACCTCCTCATGTAATCTCCTTACTACTGGGGTGGCACACTGTAACACACCTCCTCCTCATGTAATCTCCTTACTACTGGAGTGACACACTGTAACACACCTTCTCCTCATACAATCTCCTTACTACTGGGGAGACACTATAACAAATCTACTCCTCATGTAATCTCCTTACTACTGGGGTGACACACTGTAACAAACCTCCTCCTCATATAATTTCCTTACTACTGGGGTGACACACTGTAGCAAACCTCCTCCTCATATAATCTCCTTACTACTGGGGTGACACACTGTAACAAACCTCCTCCTCATGTAATCTCCTTACTACTGGGGTGACACACTGTAACAAACCTCCTCCTCATGTAATCTCCTTACTACTGGGGTGACACATTGTAACAAACCTCCTAATGTAATCTCATTACTACTGGGAGGTAGTATGTGTAAAACTACAACTCTCAGCATACCCAGACATCTATTGGGCCTCTGGGAGTAGTAGTTTTGCTACATCTGGCACCCAGGTTGGGAAAAATTGCCTCAGAAGTTACAGGACAAGGAGTAAAGATGGTGATAAGGAGTTATAGGTACATGATACTTTATGCACCAGGGCATACCTCCTCACCTCCATCTTTACTCCTTCTGTAACTTCTGAGGCAGTGTTCCCCAACCAGGGTGCCTCCCGATTTAGAAAAAAACTACAACTCCCAGCATACCCAGAAAGCCTTTGGCTGTCTGGGCATGCTTGGAGTTGTAGTTTTGCTATATATAGTGAGGAGGTGGTGACACCAGGTTCAGTGCAGTTTCATTGAGATGCCTGGTATCCTGCATGACACGGGTGAGGTGGTGTAACCGCCGATGGGCCCATGGGTAGGGTAAGTGGCGTGGCGCTCCGCTCTTTCTCGGCACGTTTCAAAACGCCGGCCCGCCTGTTCTTCCTGCTCTTCAGAGCAGTCATTGCAGGCGAGCGTTTGTCTATTAAAAAAAAATATTTTGAAACACAGGAAATATCTATCTATCTATAACTGTGATAAAAGATAGATAGAAGATATATCGATAGATATAAGATAGATAGATATGAGATAGATAGATAGATAGATAGATAGATATGAGATAGATAAAAAGAAATTGGAAATATCCGCAGCACACTAAGTAGTAAAATTCAAACAAGTTTTATTCCATCACAGTGGGGGTGTCCAGAACAACGTTTCAACCAGCTCCCTGGTCTTTTTCAGCTTGAAAAAGACCAGGGAGCTGGTTGAAACGTTGTTCTGGACACCCCCACTGTGATGGAATAAAACTTGTTTGAATTTTACTACTTAGTGTGCTGCGGATATTTCCAATTTCTGCTTACATATGGATCCCTGACCCGGGTCTGGACTCTGCGTGCACCGATTTTTGGGTGCTGCTCTCCTTCTACTATATAGATAGATAGATAGATATGAGATAGATAGATATGAAATAGATAGATATAAGATAGATAGATAGACAGATAGATAGATAGATATGAGATAGATAGATATGAGATAGATAGATAGATAGATATGAGATAGATAGATATGAGATAGATAGATAGATATGATATAGAAATATAGATAGATATAAGATAGATAGATATGAGATAGATAGATATGAGATAGATAGATAGATAGATAGATATGAGATAGATAGATAGATATGAGAGATAAGATAGATAGATAGATAGATAGATATGAGATAGATAGAGACAGACAGACAGATAGATATGAGAGAAATTGATATGAGAGAGAGATAGATAGATATGAGATAGAGAGATAGATATGAGATAGATAGATAGATAGATATGAGATAGATAGATAGATAGATAGATATGAGATAGATAGATAGATAGATAGATAGATATGAGATATATAGATAGATAGATAGATAGATAGATAGATATGAGATAGATAGATAGATAGATATGAGATATATAGATAGATAGATATGAGACAAATACATAGATATGAGATAGAGAGATAATTTACAGATGTATAGATCAGTATTTCCCAACTAGGGTGCCTCCAGCTGTTGCAAAACTATAATTTTCAGCATGCCTGGACAGCTAAAGGCATATTGGGAGTTAAAGTTTTGCAACAGCTTGAGGCACCCTGGTTGGGAAACGCTGAAATATAAGATAGATAGGAAATATATAGGAGAAAGATAGATATAGATAGATAGATAGAGGGAAGGGGACAAAGTGCTGTTTCGGAGTCAGTGGGCAGTAAATGGGCAATTTCTCAATGTTTCCTCAGCAGAGTGCCTCCAGCTGTTGCAAAACTACAACTCAAAGCATGCCTGGACAGGCAGAGGCATGCTGGTAGTTGTAGTTTTGGCACAGCTGGAGGAACCCTGCTGAGGAAACATTGAGAAAGTGCCCATTTACTGCCCACTGACTCCGAAACAGCACGGGCAGGTGTAGGAGTGCGCGCCGCGGTGGAGCAGGAAGCAAAGCATGTGCTCCTACTCCAATAGCGTTGCAGCCTGGTAGGAAGGGGAGGGGGAAGGGGAGGAGCATCACTCACCTCCCAGAGAGTCAGTGCGGCCCGGGCTCCTGCACTGACAGCCTCAGGCTGAATGTTTTATAGTAAAGATGGTGCCCCTTCACAGGCTGGAGTGTCCAGCCATCATGCTGCGCCGCTGCTGGGGGGTGCAGCTGGGATCCCGGGCCCCTTACTGGGGTACTGGCTGTACCCCCTTGGGGGGGGGGGGAGCGCTTAAGTCTAAAGTTGATGATTTGTACGCTGTTGATTTGTACGCTTGGAGGAGTGCAGCGCTTCATGCCGCACTCCTCCAAGATAAGAAGCACAAGGGGGTGAGCGCTCTCTGATCTCTGGTGAAGTTTTTTTTGCAGAGGTCAGAGCTGCGCCCCCCAAGAGAGGCCGCTGTAGGCGGCCGCCTACTTTGTCTATAGGCAAAACCGGCCCTGGTCTTCATATAAGATGGGAATAGGCATAAAGCTATCCTTCATATAAGATAGGGCCAGGGACTATTGATAGGATTCAGATTATTGGGCAGACTAGATGGGCCAAATGGTTCTTATCTGCTGACACATTCTATGTTTTTATGTTATCCCCTATCCTGCAGATGGGGCATAAGTGTTATACACCGCAGATCTCCTTTAATGTTTGAAACTGCTGACACTGTTAGAGTTAGGAGACACACAGTGCCTTACATATATCTGCCTGTGCTTCCAGAACTTAGAAAAATGCTTTTATTCTCTGGTGCCAAGTGTCAAAAAGGCGTTTCCAAGGACTGGAACATCTCTACTCTTCACCTTCCATTCCTGTCCCTGCTGGATTGACAATCAGCTGGAAGCCGAGCCCTGTTTCTAAGTCTCACACCTGCGCACAATTCTTATGCATAGCGCTGGAACTAGATTTGGAGGCTGAGCCCTGACTGTCAATCATAGAAGGATAGAAACTCCCAAACACAACCTCCTAGAGGATCCCGGGGCACTGGAGAAGCATTGGAGAAGGGGACAACAGCCGTTCTGTATTTTAATTCGAGTTGCGCCGGACTTGCACAGGTGAGTCGGCCTTTGATTTACATCCACACCCATCGGCTTTTGGAAGGATTCACACATGGGAGCACCTTGTTTTGTATTTTTATTGTAATCAAACAGGGATGGTAGGGGTATAGAGGAGACATTCCAGACTGCTCAGTCTCAGTCAAATTCAAAGACTGGGAAGGGGCGTTACCCAGCAGGCTGAAACATCATCTTCAGCCATACAGGGGAGAACTTCCTCCCTCACTCTGCTACACACAGCCCAGAGCAGTGAGAGGAGCTATGATTGGCTAAGGCTGCACACACACACCCCTCAGCACTCCAGACTGCTTTCCTGATTTTGGACTTCTGCCAGGCCAGCAGGAGTCCAAAGTTTGTGCAAGAGATGGGGGGAAATGTGCTCTGGACAAGTAGGGAGACACCTAGTGGCAGCTTTTTTAAACACAAAAAAAACATAGAAAACTGCATTGTTTTTTTTTTTAAACAAAGTACATTAGAAATATTTTTTATTTACCATGAGGAGGGCAATCGTAAAAAAAAATGTTTACTACCATGCCTGTGCCCATTTAAGTCACCTCCAACAGCTCGCAGTGGTCTCTCTTTCTCTCAGTATCTTGGGGCAGCACCACTTATGCTTGCTGTGATGTTGCTTTTCCAGCAGACAGTCTCTCACACCACAATTCTCTTAGGATCTCTGGCTAGCACAGCGTAGATTCACTTTAGCATTAAAGGAGAACTCTCCATTAAAGGAAAAAAAATTCTTTATTTTATATGCCCATGCCGCTGGAATAAAAGTAACAAACTATACCTAACCTTCCGCCGCTCCCCAGATGCCGCTGGAATTGGTCTCTTGTCCTCCGGCACTAGTCTTCATCACTGTACCGAGGCAGGACATTGTTGTGGCCAGTGATTAGCTGACCGCAGTGTGACACATCAGTCACCAGAAGCCATTAGATGGCAGGGACCAATGGTAGCATTAGTCTGAAGGGTGGCTTGAATGGGGTACAAATAGCAGAAGATGGAAGCAGTGGCGGATTTATCACTGGGGGAAAAAGGCACGGGCCTAGGGCAGTAGTTTAGGGGTGGGTGCCAGAAATGCAGCTCTTGTGATGCTTGGTGGCAGTAGTGGTGATTAAAATCAATTTGGCACTGCCTACTTTCCGCACAAGTCCCCACACACACTGGTGTCACACTAGATACTGAATCACCATGTCAGCCTGTCAGGAGTCTCAGGACCTGTGCACAACAGCCGCAGCATCACCTGCATCATATGGTCATGAAACTGAGAGGCTGACACAGTCCCTCCAGAATGAACTAACATCATAATAAATATAAGACATCACCAAATCCTTCATCCTTCCTTAAAGGGGTACTCCGGTGGAAAACATCAACTGGCTACAGAAAGTTAAACAGATTTGTAAATTACTTCTATTAAAAAATCTTAATCCTTCCAGTACTTATCACCTGCTGTATGCTCCAGAGGAAGTTGTGTAGTTCTTTCCAGTGTGACCACAGTGCTCTCTGCTGACACCTCTGTCCATGTCAGGAACTGTCCAGAGCAGGAGCAAATCCCCATAGCAAATCTCTCCTGCTCTGGAAAGTTCCTGACATGGACAGAGGTGTCAGCAGAGAGCACTGTGGTCAGACTGGAAAGAATCACACAACTTCCTCTGGAGCATACAGCAGCTGATAAGTACTGGAAGGATTAAGATTTTTTAATAGAAGTCATTTACAAATCTCTTTAACTTTCTGGCACCATATGATTTGAAAATAATTGATTTCCACTGGAGTACCCATTTTAGATGCTTTTCCAACCATTACAGTACTTGCCTTCAGTTGATGCTTGTTTATGCATCTCTCTGACCCAGAAATTGGAGAATATTCCATTTTATTCTCTAAGAAGCTCATGGGTTACTTTGTGTTGCGTTAGGGTTCATAATCCATTTTTACTAGGGGGCATAACCCTATCAATATTGCAGAATTCGAATAAATCTGAACAGAAAGTCTAAATCAATACTGTTCAGAATTCATTTTGCTCCATCTACAGTATCTGCAGTTGAATCATCAATACAAACAATGACCCAGCTCCAATACAGCAATATATGAATGTAATGCGCTGGGCTAATGGTGTGTAGAGTGTATTGTTAGGTGCAATGACTGACAGACAAAAGTTAGTGATGCCAGAAGTGTAACTCACCACACTTCAAGGTGAAGTAGTTCTCCTGGGCCAGGCGCTGGGCAATAAAGACAGATGCAAAGTTATGGAAAACCACTTAGTATTTTACTGAAGAAAGTTGCAGGCAGATGTTACAAGCATGACAATACAGACTTTCAACAGCAAGGCAGAACGGAGAGTTGCAGAGGTAGTCAATAGAGAAATGTCTGATTTGAAGTATTTTCCCCTTTCATATAACTTGACTTTACTTGAGACTTTAGAGACAACTGACACTGACTTGAGACTCTCTACAGAATCCACGGAATTAGCTTACAGCCAGGCTTGGACTTAGACTTTTGGACCAGAGCTGCCTGAGGCTTTCTACTCATTCCTTGACATTCACTTATGGGCCTCTGTCGGCACTTTCGCTGCTGCTCCCCGTAACTTGGACTTTGCCAGGGTGGCGGAACGCCTGTAGCTAGCGTTGTTGCTTCCTTGCAGAAAATTACATTTCTCCCAGAATCCACCACGACTCTCCTCACTCTGTACTGAACTCCACTTTCTCTCTCTCTCTGGTCCTCTCTCCTCCCCTCTCAGACCACAACTTCTCCCTCAACTGACTCCTCCCAGTCTAGACAGACCAACTAAATCCAAGGCAGGAGATCCACATTAGCCTCAGTTGTTCACATTACACCTCTGCAGCGCTCCCTTAAAGGTAATACAGCCCCATTCATAACATATTAATCATACAAAGGCATAAATAGCATAAACCAATAAACAATCAATACAATCTAACAAAACACCTTCCTTGAAGATGAGGGCTGGAACAGACACCTGGGGCAAGATCTACCTGACAGGGCAGGCAGTGTACCATGTTCCGTACCAGGACACCACATGCCTATGCCATCTCACTGTCTCAAAGGCATCGGATCATGAACCTTTTCTTTCCTTCTTCATTTTAATCTCTCCTGGTACAAATTAATATTGGATTCATCTTTCCAAAGACTCTTGTTCTAGTATTGGGTGGCTTTTTTTTAGTTTTTTCTTTCTCTAGCTTATTTTATTTTTTTTAATCTCAAGTGTTGCCATTGTTTTGCTTCTTCACTATTTCCATTCATCAAAATGTCTCTTCATTGTAGACTTTGACGCCAACATCCTTGAGAATGTTATAGACTTGGTTAGATGTTGTAAACAAAATTTTCTTAACCATAGAAAGAATTCTGCCTCCTATTTAATTGTCCTCAATGCTCTTCCGGGTCTTTGGGGGGCCTGAGCTGGCCGCTGTTTTCCAAATTGAAAGATGTAGAATTGACCAAATTGTTGATTTAGATACTACTAAAATGTATTCTACCTTTTCAATGGATTGGCTTTGTTTTCTAAACATTATCTCCCTTTTATCTCCTTAATGAGTTATATAATAATAAGTCAACCAGCTTCTCCGGACCATGACACTGCCATGACCATGTTTTAAAGGGGTACTCCGCTGCCCCAGCATTTGGAACATTTAGTTCCGAACACTGGGTGCGGGCTGCGGGGGTCGTGATGTCACGGCCACGCCCCTTGTGACTTCATGCCACGCCCCCTCAGTGCAAGTCTATTGGAGGGGGCGTGACAGCCCCCTGCCATAGACTGGCACTGAGGGGGGTGGCGTTACATCACGAGGGGTCACGACCCCCCCGCAACCTGCACCCAGCTTTCAGAACTAAATGTTCTGAACGCTGGGGCAGCAGAGTACCCTTTAAGTCCATTGTGTACAGAAGGTATAAAGATTGTGTCACTGTCCAAATACTTTTGGACCAAACAATAACTAAGAAGAAGAAGAAGTGGAATATTTTGGCAACAACTCCCTTTTTCTTATCCTAGGTTTACGGTGATATGAAATGTCTCTATCACAGTCCTACAAACAATAATGACTTCATACTTATTTGTTAAGCCAAGGGCAGATACTCAATTTGACATTCATTAAGATGGTCCTGTCAACAGTGAAGATGAAAGGTCCAATTCCCCGACCTCCCTATTACTTCACCTGCTCTATTTATCAAAATCGTTGTGATGTTTCGGTGATAGAACAGACACTAAGCCGGCAATGCCGTAATGAAAGCGCCTTTGGCTTATAATAAAATTGCATCGCTCTTGTTCCCTTACCCATACTCCACTGGGCGTCATTGACACTCCTTGTCTTCGAGGTGATGCCATGAGAACCTCCTGACATTTTACACTGCTTTTCCTTTGGATTTTCCGGATAAAAGAACCTCTCGCGATGAGTGTTGGCAGGTTTTATTGTCTCCAGTGAATCATTCATAAAGTGCATGGTCTTTGGAACAAATCCTTTATTTTCCAGCTGCCAAACTGATCATTTCAGAAGAAACACAGAGATCTTAAGGGGATTTAAATAATTCACATCTCTGGGTGTCAGACCTCCTCGTTCTGTATGTCTGCGACTGAATACACTGGGTATTTCTGCAGTGGATGTGTCAGGCTACAATTTCATATGTGTTTGTTTGCATTGGTAACAAAATAACAGTCGTGGTTTTTCAGAATTAGAACAATGTAACCTCGTATACTGCAAATAAATAAATAATATACTGCCTAATGCTATGTCTGGAAGGTGCAGGGTATATGATGATAATAACCAGGCAACAATGAAACACAATAACTTATACTGAAGTTGCAGCAGCGTACTTAATAATGAAAACTGCAGCATTCCGAATGTAAATATCAAGGCTCAGCCTTTCCAATGAGATTAAAGGGGTATTCCGGCCCTAGAACATCTTATCCCCTATCCAAAGGATAGGGAATGAGATGTCTGATCGCTAGGGTCACCGATGGGGACCGCTGCGATCTCACTATTGCACCTGGCGTTTGTTTAGTGCATCGGGTGCAGCGCCGGAGGCTCATGACATCACGGCCGTTCCACTCTCATGATGTCATGGTCACGCCCCCTCCCATAGACTTGCATTGAGGGGGCATGGCCGTGACGTCATGAGCCTCCGGCCCTCATCGCCAGTCATCCGGGACGGAGCGAAGGTCGCTCCATGCACTGGATGTCTGGGGTGCCGCTGCCGAGATCGCGGGGGTCCCCAGCAATCAGACATCTTATTCCCTATCCTTTCCATAGGGGATAAGATGTCTAGGGGCGATTTACCCCTTTGATATATTTATATGCACCAAGGAACTTGGTATCAGGCTGTGTTTAAACTTGCCAATTGTTTTGGGAAAACTGCTGCAGTTTTTGAGCTAAAGCCAGAAGTGGATCCAGCAGGATGGAGAAGTAAAAGTCCTTTCTTTCTATTTCCCATTCCTTTTTAAATACACTTTTGGCTTTGCTCAAAAATTTCTGTGGTGATTTTCCAAAAAACTGCTGAGTGGAAACTCAGCCTGACTCCAGTTTAAGTACATCTATGCTCAACAATCACTTACTGTCAGCACCAGCCTTCACCAGGTACCTATGATTTCCTGGCAGTCCAGGCATCTTTCTTGCTCTTCCCATCAGTGATTTCCCCCATGTTTTAGGATGATCAGGCTTCACCAGGACCAGAGCTTTTCCCTTCAGACTATGCCCAACTGGTTTCTCCACACATAGAGCTGGCTCTTCCCAGCATTGATTTCCTCCAAGTTTCAGGCTGTCCAAGCCAGTACTAGAGCTTCTCCCTTCACACTCTGCACACCCGGTCTATCCCCACACCGAACTGGCTCTTCCCAGCAGTGATTTCCCCCATGCTTTAGGGTGGTTAGACTTCACCAGGACCTGCTGCATTCAAGCCTTACATCAGCAAGCACAATGTCACACATTGGATGGAGTAGTGTAAAGCATGGTGCCACTGGACCCTGGAGCAGTAGCAGTGTTCTGTGGAGTCATGGACAACTCCATGTTCTGTGGATAAGACTTCAGAGCAGCAGTGGTAGAGGATCGAGGGAGGTGAGTATGTTGTCTTTTTTGTTTTTGCTGTATTGGTAGGCATTTAGCACAGAGCCCTGACCTCAATCCCATCCAACACCTTTGAACTTTAATAGAGATGGTAAGCCAGGCCTTCAACATTATTGCCTGACCTCACAAATGCTTTTCTGGAACAATTGACAAAAATACCCATAGACACCTCCAAAAGCTTGTAAAAAGTCTTCCACGTAGAGGGGAAGATGCAAAGGGGATCCCAATTCATAGAATTGTCTATGGGTTTAGAAAGAGATGTCTTAAAAACTCCTGTATGTGTCCAAAAATGTTTGTCCATATAGTATCTGGAAGCCTTAGAAAAGTATTACCAGTATTAAAGGGGTACTCCGGCGCTTAGACATCTTATCCCCTATGAAAGAAGCGATCTGATTGGTTGCTATTGACAACTGCACCACTCTTCCTCTGCACAGGTTTTGATAAATTTCCCCCATAGATATCAGGATAAAAAAAAAGAGTGAAAAATACCCTAAACTCTATCCAGGGATGTTGTCTACCTGATGTATAATGATACTAACAACTGAACATCCCTGATGTGATTTCTTCCGTAGTTTGGTGCCCTCCCAGACATGATGTTGCTTTGTACAAAAAAATTTTTTTAAATCCTTAAAATACATTCTTAACCTCACAGGAGCGTGCCTTTAATGAACAAAAATACAACAAAATTCTCTGTATTTAACCCCTTAAGGACTCAGCCCATTTTGGCCTTAAGGACGCAGAAAATTTTATTTTAACGTTTTCATTTTTTCCTCCTCGCCTTCAAAAAATCATAACTCTTTTATATTTTCATCCACAGACTAGTATGAGGGCTTGTTTTTTGCACGATCAGTTGTGCGTTGTCACTCACTTTACCATAAAATATATGGCGCAACCAAAAAAAATACTATTTGTGTGGGGAAATTAAAAAGAAAACCGCAATTTTGCTAATGTTGGAAGGTTTCGTTTTCACGCCGTACAATTTACGGTAAAAGTGACATATGTTATTTATTCTTTGGGTCAATATGATTAAAATGATACCTGTGATAACATACTTTTCTATTATTGTTGCGTTTAAAAAAAATCACAAACTTTTTAACCAAATTAGTACGTTTAAGATCCCCCTATTTTGAAGACCTATAACTTTTTCATTTTTCCGTATAAGCGGCGGTATGAGGGCTAATTTTTTGCGCCGTGATCTGTACTTTTTATTGATACCATATTTGCTTATATAAAACTTTTAATACATTCTTTATTAACTTTTTTTGGAATAAAATGTCATAAAAAAAACAGCTATTTTGGATTTTTTTTTTTACGTTCACGCCGTTCACCGTACAGTATCATTAACATTTTATTTCAATAGTTCAGATATTTACGCACGTGGAGATACCAAATATGTATATAAAATATTTTTTTAACACTTTTTGGGGGTGAAATAGAGAAAATTGGGCAATTTACGTTTTTATTGGGGGAGGGTTTTTTTCACATTTTTTTACTTAATATTTTTACTTTTTTTACTTTTATTTTTACACTTTAATAGTCCCCATAGGGGACTATTTAAAGCAATCATTTGATTGCTAATCCTGTTCATTGCTATGTATAGGACATAGCACTGATCAGGGTTATCGGTCATCTTCTGCTCTGGTCTGCGGGAAGAGCCGAAACCGTCGCCCGAGGTCACTTATCGGTGGTGGTGGGCATGGATCCTCTCCCTTGTGCGGCGATCCTGTTGACTATGGAAGCCGTTGAGCTGTTGCCTGTTTGGGCATGCTGGGATTTGTAGTTTTGCAATATTTGGAGGTCTACCATTTGGAGATCACTGTGCAGTGGTCTCTAAACTGTGGCCCTCTAAATCTTTCAAAATTACAACTCCCAACATGCCCACACAGCAGTTTGCAGTCTGGGCATGCTGGGATTTGTAGTTTTGCAACATCTGGAGGGCCACAGTTTGGAGATCACTGTTCACTGGTTTTTAAACTGTGGATATCTAAGTCTTGCAAAACTACAACTCCCAGCATGCATGAACAGCAAACGGCATGCTGGGAGATGTAGGTGCGTGCCTCCAGCTGTTGCATAACTACATCTCCCAGCATGCCTTTTGGCGATCAGTACATGCTGGGAGTTGTAGTTTCACAACAGATGGAGGCACGCTGGTTTGAAAATACTGAGTTAGGCAACAGCCTAACACAAGGTTTTCCAACCAGTGTGCCTCCAGCTGTTGAAAAAGTACAACTCCCAGCATGCACAGTCTGTCAGTGCATGCTGAGAATTATAGTTTTGCAACAGCTGGGTACATTCACACGGGCAGGTTTACAGTAAGTTCCCTGCTTCAAGTTTGAGCTGCGGCAAATTTTCCACTGCAGCTCAAACTCCCAGCGGGAAACTTACCATAAACCCCCGCCCGTGTGAATGTACCCTAAAAACACTGCACTACACAAAATAAAGTGTAAAACACTACATATACACCCTCTTACACTGCCCCCCCCACTTCCCCCCAATAAAAATGAAAAACATCTTGTATGGCAGTGTTTCCAAAATGAAGCCTTCAGCTGTTGCAAAACAACAACTCCCAGCATTTACGGACAGCCACTGACTGTTCAGGCATTCTGGGAATTTAGCACAGCTGGAGGCACCCTGTTTGGGAATCACTGGCGTAGAATATTTTTGGTAGCGAAGGCAATTGTAACGCTTGCATCCGAGTCCACCCCTATGCAAATCCCTAATTTAGGCCTCAAATGCGCTTGGTGCTCTCTCCCTTCGGAGCCCTGTCAAGTTTCAAGGGAACAGTTTAGGGCCACATATGCAGTATTAGTACTCGGAAGCAATTGTGTTACAAATATTGGGGGGATTTTTCTCCTTTTGCCCTTATGAAAAGGAAAAGTTGGGGTCTACACCAGCCTGTTAGTGTAAAAAAATAAAAATGTTGACACTAACATGTTGGTGTTGCCCCATACTTTTCCTTTTCACAAGAGGTAAAAGGAAAAAAAGACCCCCAAAATTTGTAACTCAATTTCTCCTGAGTACGGAAATACCCCATATGTGGGCGTAAAATGCTCTGCGGACGCACAACAAGGCTCAGGAGTGAGAACACACTATGTACATTTAAGGCCTAAATTTGTGATTTGCACAGGGGTGGCTGATTTTACAGCGGTTCTGACATAAACGCAAAAATATAAATACCCACATGGGACCCCATTTTAGAAACGGAACGTAACAAGGGGTATAGCGAGCCTTAACAACCCACAGGTGTTAAAGTTGGATGGGAAAATGATTAAAAAAATGTTTTTACTTACATGATGGTGTTACCCTAAATTTTTCATTTTCACAAGGGAAAATAGGAAAAAAGACCCCAAATTAAGCCCCCCCCCATATGTGGATGTAAAGTGCTCTGCGGGCAAACTACAATGCTCAGAAGAGAAGGCGCGCCATTTGGCTTTTGGAGAGAAAATTTGTCCAGAATTGAAGGCCACGTGTGTTTACAAAGCCCCCATAGAGCCAGAACAATGGACTCCCCCACATGTGACCCCATTATGGAAACTACACCCCTCATGTAATGTAATAAGGGGTGTAGGGGTGGCATTTTTTCCCCTGAAATCGTGGTGTTTTTCTACCATGGAAGTCTATGAGAGTGAAAAAATGGCAAGAAAAATGACGTGGTTTTTAACTTTGGCGTTTTTGCAGGCGGTTTTTGTTCTTTTTTGGACTTAACGATCCAAAAAAGTGATGGAGATACCTTTTTTTAATAAAAAAAATAAAAAAGATACAGTAGTGAAGGAAAAAATTGTATCTAACGAAATTTATCTTTTTTTATAACAAAATTTGTGTTCATTTTTAAAACAGGGATCAATTTATGTGTGCAGGCGGGGACCTAAAAATGTAGCCGACAATAATAAAAATGCAGTGTGTTTGTGTTTTCCACTTTTTTTTATACATTTTTTACATTTTTTTAGGTAGTGCTACTGCTCCCAGCATGAAACACACTGTTCCATGATGGGAGTATTAATACCTGTACTAATAGACAGATCGCCCCGGGCCCGTTGCGATCCTTCTGTATAATTTATAGATACGGCCGGCCGCTCTTCTATCGTCCCCTGCACTGCCGTATATATACACCTATTCATATTCAGAGAGCTGAGATTGGCCAGATGGTTCCATCTAATCACAACTCTCTGAGGTAAATATAAATAGGTGTATATATACACATCAGTGCAGGAGACCATAGAAGAGTGGCCAGCCGCATCTATACATTATACAGGACGATCGCAGTAGTGACATCCACTGTGATCTGTTCTTACCTGCAGTTACTACTACTTCCAACATGCAGCACACTCTTCTCCATGCTGGGAGCTGTAGTACCTACATTAATAGACAGATCGCAACAGGTGTCAGAAGTAACACTCGCTGCAATCTGTCTATTAATGCAGGTACTACAGCTCCCAGCATGGAGAAGAGTGTGCTCCATGTTGGGAGTAGTAGTACCTGCAGGTAAGAACAGATCCCAGCGGGTATCACTACTGACACCTGATGCGATCGTCCTATCTATTGCAGAGATGCGGAGCGACTCTATACAGCGCTCGCATCTCTGCTCTGTACTCCGGCCAGTGATATGAATAGAACATCACTCATTCATATTTCCCTCTGAGAGATGTGATTGGCTGCAATCATCCGGCCAATCCCCACTCTGGGCGGAAAATATGAATGAGTGATGTTCTATTCACATCACTGGCCAGAGTACAGAACGGAGATGCGAGCGCTGTACAGAGCCGCTCCGTATCTCTGCCATATTATGGACGATCGCATCAGGTGTCACGACTGACACCAGGGGCGATATGTCTATTAGTACAGGTACTAACTATGTAACTATGTACTACTCTCATCATGGAACAGTCTGTTCCATGATGGGAGTAGTAGTACTACCTAAAAAATAAATAATAAATGACAAAAAAAAAGAGAAACACACACCCTTTATTAAAAATAATTAAAAATTAGTTATAAAAAGATGTAGAAATTATAAATAAAAAATATTTATGTGAACCAGTCCTCAAAAGCACAGGGGAGAGAAAAAGGAAAAGACTAGTGGAGATGGGATCCAAGAATGGTCTTTATTATATAAAAAGGATATATATGACCAATCGCCTAGCAGGGCCCTTGCTAAAGGCGAATGGAATATACTGGGTAAAAAATAGATATAATAAAAAATACAGAATATAGTAGGATTAAAATGAGATAAATATGATGGGTAAGTAGCACCAAAGAAAATTCATTAATTAAATATCTGCTGCATATATCAGGAGAAAACGTTCTCAGTCCATATAATTCATAGGGATATTTCAATGAAAAAGATAATCTGCACCTTATCCATAAGTGTATATCACTTCAAATAGACTGTATCTGCCATATTCCAATTGCAACAGCTGGATGCCCGCGATTCCGGGACCACTGCTGCATGCGCGCTGTTAGCACCTTATTCATACGTGCAATCCGCACCACCTGTTACCTGCATCCTCTCACAGCCCCGGTCGGCAGAGTTACTCCTGGACATCATCCTCCCCAAGGCCGGACGCCTCCCGTGCCAGCCCAGGACACTCGGACCCCCGGAGATTCAGCCATTCACCCAGCATACCACCCAGGCGGGCATTGATATCCAGAGTGCCGGACTCAGCCGTGCCAGCCCGGACCTGAGGACTCCAAAGGAGGGTGAGTGGTGCTGTGCACCGAGACTTGACATCTTCATCGCTGACAGTGTTTGCCACATTGTCTGCATTACCTGTCCATGAATTTCCTATTGTAGCTATTGTGGCTACACTCACTACCATATATCGTTACTCCGGACACACCCAAACTAATTGTGACTTTTCATTCTGGACATTTCTTGTGGATTTTTCATTGAAATATCCCTATGAATTATATGGACTGAGAACGTTTTCTCCTGATATATGCAGCAGATATTTAATTAATGAATTTTCTTTGGTGCTACTTACCCATCATATTTATCTCATTTTAATCCTACTATATTCTGTATTTTTTATTATATCTATTTTTTACCCAGTATATTCCATTCGCCTTTAGCAAGGGCCCTGCTAGGCGATTGGTCATATAGCCTTTTTATATAATAAAGACCATTTCTTGGATCCCATCTCCACTAGTCTTTTCCTTTTTCTCTCCCCTGTGCTTTTGAGGACTGGTTCACATAAATATTTTTTATTTATAATTTCTACATATTACATTAGGCCTTTTGGGTGAAGGCAACACCTTTAACCTCAAGCACATTATTTCTTTTATCCTAAGTGAGCTACACATATTTTACATTTCCTAGTTATAAAAAGATATAAATTTCATTAAATACATTTTTTTCCATCACTACAGCATCCTTTTTTTTTTTTAGGTACCCGACAAATTTTGGGTACCAAAAAAACGACAAAGGACCAAAAAAATGCAATTTCCACTCGAATGAAAAAACCCCAGAAAAAACGCAAGAAAAAAACACCAAACACAGGAATATGCTGTGGCGTTTTTTCTGGGTTTTTTTCTGGCATTTTTTGGGGCCACAAAAAAACCATGTGGAAACTTAGCCTAAATGCAACATGCCCCCCAAAAACCATTTCAGTAAAATTCACTCTCCAAAATCCCATTGTCGCTCCTTCCCTTCTGAGTCCTCTAGTGCACCCGCCAAACACTTTACATCTACATATGAGGTATTTCCTTACTCCAGAGAAATTAGGGTTACAAAGTTTGGGGGCTTTTTCTCCTTTTACCCCTTGTAAAAATTCAAAAACTGGGTCTAGAAGAACATGCGAGTGTAAAAAAATGAAGATTTAGAATTTTCTCTTTCACTTTGCTTCTATTACTATGAAACACCTAAAGGGTTAACAAACATTCTGAATGTCATTTTGAATACTTTGCGGGGTGCAGTTTTTATAATGGGGTCATGTGTGGGGTATTTCTAATATGAAGGCCCCTCAAATCCACTTCAAACCGGAACTGGTTTGTGAAAAATTCCGATTTTGAACATTTTGTGAAAAGTTTGAAAATTGCTGCTGAACTTTGAAGCCCTCTGATGTCTTCCAAAAGTAAAAACACGTCAACTTTATGATGCAAACATAAAGTAGACTTATTGTATATGTGGATCAATGTATAATTTATTTGTAATGTCTATTTGCCTTACAAGCAGAGAGCTTCAAAATTATAAAAATTAAACATTTTCTAATTTTTTAATGAAATTTTTGAATTTTTCCCCAAGAAAGGTTGCAAGTATTGATGAAAATGTATCCCTAACATAAAGTAGAATATGTCATGAGAAAAATGTCTCGTAATTAGAATGATTAACTAAAGCAACCAAGAGTTATTAATGCTTAAAGTGACAGTGGTCAGATGTGCAAAAAATGCTCTGGTCCCCTTAAAGGGGTATTCCAGGAAAAAACTTTTTTTCATATATCAACTGGCTCTAGAAAGTTAAACAGATTTGTAAATTACTTCTATTGAAAAATCTTAATCCTTTCAATAATTATCAGTTGCTGAAGTTGAGTTGTTCTTTTCTGTCTGGCAACAGTGCTCTCTGCTGACATCTCTGCTTGTCTCAGGAACTGCACAGAGTAGAAGAGGTTTGCTATAGGGATTTGCTTCTAAACTGGGCGGTTCCCGAGACATGTGTCATTAGAGAGCACTTAGATAGAAAAGAACAACTCCACTTCAGCAGCTCATAAGTACTGAAAGGATTAAGATTTTTTAATAGAAGTAATTTACAAATCTGTTTAACTTTCTGGAGCCTGTTGATAAATAAAAAAAAAGTTTTTTCCTGGATAACCCCTTTAAGGTCATAATGGGCTGTATCCTTAAGGGGTTAAATGCACATTATATGCCAGTGAAACTGTTGTGCACCACAGTAAAGAGCACGCTAATGTGGCATCCACCACCTATTTAAGCAACCCCAATGCTTGAGTAGTGTCAGCTATAAACTACAGAGACCCAGGAAAACATATTTTACGGCCTTAGAAAATGTCACCAGTATCAGACATGCAGATATCTGGAAAGAAAGAGCAAATATATATATATATCTTAAAGGGGTACTCCAGTGGAAAACAAATGTTTTAATCAACTGGTGCCAAAAAGTCAAACAGATTTGTAAATTACCTCCATTTAAAAATCTTAATCCTTCCAGTACTTATCAGCTGCCGTATACTACATAGGAAGTTGTGTAGTTATTTTTTTTCTGACCACAGTGCTCGCTGCTGACACCTCTGCCCATGTCAGGAACTGTCCAGAGCAGGAGCAAATCCCCATAGCAAAACTCTCCTGCTCTGGACAGTTCCTGACATGGACAGAGGTGTCAGCAGAGAGCACTGTGGTCAGACAGAAAAGAAATTCAAAAAGAAAAGAACTTCCTCTGTAGTATACAGCAGCTGATAAGTACTGGAAAAATTCAGATTTTTTTTTATAGAAGTAGTTAACAAATCTGTATAACTTTCTGACACCAGTTGATAAAAAAAAATAAAAAAAAAAGTTTTTCATTGGAGTACCCCTTTAAACTCTATTCGGTGATGTTGTCCACCTGATGTATGATGATACTGACAGCTGAACATCCCTGATGTGATTTCCTCAGTAGTTTGGTGCATTCTCAGACATGATGTTGCTTTGTACAATAAATACAAAAAAAGTTCAGTGAAGTACATTCTTAACCTCACAGGAGCGTGCCTTTATAGAACAGAAAATACAACAAAATTCTCTGTATTTATAAGAAAACAAGCTGCAGAAAAAAGCTGCTCAGTGACTAAAAGACCTTAAAAAGCTCCAAAACAATCATCACAATGTAACATAAAAAAAATAAAATAAACTGAGATCTTATAAAGGCAACTGAAAAAGCTACCAAGGTACCAAATCACCTAGGGCAGTATTTTCCAAACAGGGTGCTGTTGTAAAACTACAACCTCCAGCATACTTGGACAGTCGTTGGATGGCTGGAAGTTGTAGTTTTGCAACAGCTGGAGGCACATTGGTTGGAAAAACACTGACCTAGGGGGATATTTTTCAATGGTTTTACTTTTTTTTTTTTTTTTAGCAGTGTTGATTTGTTGCTCGTTGTGTTTAGAGACTATTTAAAAGGGTACTCCGCCCCTAGACATCTTATCCCCTATCCAAAGGACCGACCGGGATCTCGGCTGCAGCACTCACCTGTTACAGCTTCCGGAAACGCTGGAGGCTTCGCCTCCCGACCACGGTGACATGAGATCGTGACGTCGCGACTCCGCCCCCATGTGACATCATGCCCCGCCCCTCAAGGCCTCAATACCCTATCTTCTTAAAGGGGTACTCCACCCCTAGACATGTTACCCCTATCCGAAGGATAGGGGATAAGATGTCTGATCGCGGGGGTCCCGCTGCTGGGGACTGGAGGGTCTGGCTCCTGAACACAGGAACGGAAGATCGTGACATCACGACTGCGCCCCCATGTGATGTCACGCCCCGCCCCCTCAATGCAAGACAGCCGTCACGCCCCCTCCCATAGACTTGCATTGAGGGGCGGGGCGTGACGTCACACGGGGCGGAGTCGTGACGTCACGATCTCCCGTCACCGTGGTCATGAGGCGTTAGGATGAGAGCCTCCAGCGCTGCCGGAAGCCGCAACAGGTGGGTGCTGCAGCCGAGATCCCGGGGGTCCCCAGCGGCGGGACCCCCTCGATCTGATATCTTATCCCCTATCCTTTAGATAAGGGATAAGATGTCTAGGTACGGAATACACCTTTAAGGCAACTTTTGCTTTAGAAGCTTTTTCTAAAATGGTGTAGCCGTGCCATAGTCTGGTTAACTTTTTGCAGTGGTCGTGAATTTATCATGTGCAATTGTTCGCACAATTTGTCGCAAAGCCCGCCATTTGTCGCAGATCTACGCAAGCCCAGACCTGGCTTACAAAACTGGCTGGACTGTGTCTAAACTATAGACAGCATCTGGGGAGAAGCTGCACATTTTGGCGCAAATAGTAAAAAGTCGCTAAAAAAATTAGCAACGGAGGAACCATTCAACATGGTGTATTGAAGTGTAATTTAGAAGGAAAAAAAAGTGTATTGGCGCCATATTTGTCAGCTGCCCTGCGAGCGCGTCATAATTGGGTAAGTAACTGGCTCAGCGATAGGAAACAGAGGGTGGTTATTGATGGTACTTATTCTGATTGGGTGACTGTTACTAGTGGGCTACCACAGGGGTCAGTCTTGGGTCCTGTTCTATTTAATATATTTATTAATGACCTTGTAGAGGGGTTGAATAGTAAAGTAGCAATCTTTGCAGATGATACTAAACTCTGTAAAGCGGTAAACACAATAGAGGACAGTGCACTGTTACAAATGGATCTGGATAGTTTGGGGGTTTGGGCTGAGAAGTGGCAGATGAGGTTCAACACTGATAAATGTAAGGTAATGCACATGGGGAGGAAAAAAAGAAAAAACTGGGACAGGGTTATATATTAAACTAGCTGAGTACCCGGCGTTGCCCGGTTTTTCCTTCCTAATCCTTGTTGGGGAGGAAAATAAACAAAGGAGTAAGCTTTTGACTTCATATCCCATCCTCATATATTGTTGTCATATCCCGACCTCCTATTCCGTTATCATATCCCGACCTCCTATCCCGTCCTCCTATCCTGTCCTCCTATCCCGTCCTCCTATCCGATCCTCATATCTCGACCTCCTTTCCCGTCCTCCTTTCCCATCCTCCTTTCCCATCCTCCTATCTCGACCTCCTTTCCCGTCCTCCTATCTCGACCTCCTTTCCCCTCCTCCTATCCCGTCCATCTATCCCGTCCATCCTTCCCGTCCTCCTATCCTGTCCTTCTATCCCGTCCTCCTATCCCGTCCTCCTATCCCATCCTCCTATCCCGTCCTCCTATCCTGTCCTCCTTTCCCGTCCTCATATCTCGACCTCCTTTCCTATCCTCCTTTCCTGTCCTCCTTTCCCGTCCTCCTTTCCCGTCCTCCTTTCCCGTCCTCCTTTCCTGTCCTCCTTCTCCATCCTCCTATCACGTCCTCCTACCCCGTCCTCTTATCCTGTCCTCCTATCCAGTCCATCTATCCCGTCCTCCTTTCCCATCCTCCTATCCCGACCTCCTATCCCGACCTCCAATCCCGTCCTCCTATCTCGACCTATCCCGTCCTCCTATCTCGACCTCCTATCCCGTCCTCCTATCTCGACCTCCTATCCCGACCTCCTATCCCGACCTCCTATCCCGGTCCTCCTATCCCGGTCCTCCTATCCCGGTCCTCCTATCCCGGTCCTCCTATCCTGGTCCTCCTATCCCGTCCTCCTATCCCGACCTCCTATCCCGACCCGTAATATGTATACCATTTATTGAAATATCTCCAGCCGTACGGAAGTTATGTGGGAACAAACATTTCCCATTGATTTGCATGGGACTTTAAACAAAACCCCCAACCCTCACACATGGGGGTAGTTAAGGGTTAAATTAACTATCCAATATTATAAGTGGACATATAAGAAACATGTGACCAAGTATTATCGAAATATCTCCAGCCGTTTGGAAGTTGTGCAGTAACATATATTTCCCATAGACTTGTATGGGACTTTAAACATAAACCCTGCCCCTGGCTAATGGGGGTGGGTAAGGGTTAAATCACCTATCCTATGTTTGTTGTTGACATATAAGTAACATGTGGCCAAGTTTCATGTTAATATCTTTAGCCGTTTGGACGTGATGCTGGAACATACATACATACACACACATTGAGTTTTATATATAAAGATGGGAGAACACTTGGGACGACTAACGTGAAAAAGGACTTAGGAGTCTTAGTTAACAGTAAATTTAGCTGTAGTGACCAGTGTCTGGCAGCTGCTGCCAAGGCTAATAAAATCTAGGGGTGCATCAATAGGGGCATAGATGCCCACGACAAGGAAATAATTCTACCGCTGTACAAATCACTAGTCAGACCACACATAGAATACTGTGTACAGTACTGGTCAGACCACACATAGAATACTGTGTACAGTACTGGTCAGACCACACATAGAATACTGTGTACAGTACTGGTCAGACCACACATAGAATACTGTGTACAGTACTGGTCAGACCACACATAGAATACTGTGTACAGTACTGGTCAGACCACACATAGAATACTGTGTACAGTACTGGTCAGACCACACATAGAGTACTGTGTACAGTACTGGTCAGACCACACATAGAATACTGTGTACAGTACTGGTCAGACCACACATAGAATACTGTGTACAGTACTGGTCAGACCACACATAGAATACTGTGTACAGTACTGGTCAGACCACACATAGAATACTGTGTACAGTACTGGTCAGACCACACATAGAATACTGTGTACAGTACTGGTCAGACCACACATAGAATACTGTGTACAGTACTGGTCAGACCACACATAGAATACTGTGTACAGTACTGGGCACCAGTGTACAAGAAAGATATAGTGGAGCTGGAGAGGGTTCAAAGACGGGCAACCAGGGTAATACGGGGAATGGGAGGACTACAGTACCCAGAAAGATTATCAGAATTAGGGTTATTTAGTTTAGAAAAAAGAAGGCTTAGGGGCGACCTAATAACTATGTATAAATATATCAGGGGACCGTACAGAGATCTCTTCCATGATCTATTTATACCCAGGACTGTATCTATAACAAGGGGGCATCCTCTACGTCTAGAGGAAAGAAGGTTTCTACACCAGCACAGACGGGGGTTCTTTACTGTAAGAGCAGTGAGACTGTGGAATTCTCTGCCTGAGAAGGTGGTCATGGAGAACTCAGTAAAAGAGTTCAAAAGGGGTGTGGATGCTTTTTTGGAGAATAATAACATTGATGGTTATGTATATTAGATATTAAGGGACAGCATGTTGATCCAGGGATTTATTCTGATGCCATATTTGGAGGCGGGAAGGAATTTTTACCTCTAGTATTAGGGTTTTTTGCCTTCCCCTGGATCAACTCAGTAAGGACTCATTAGGGATATAGGTTTAACTATATGGACTCTGGTCTTTTTTCAACCTTACAAACTATGTTACTATGTGTGTGACGGTGGTCTTGCAATTCTTACTTAATCTTTGCCCCCAATTTTTTTTTTTTTTTTTTAACAGCATACAAAATGAGTGTCGTTTCAGGTTTTCCCATGTTGCAGAGCATCCCAAGACATTACATCACTGGTCAGGTGTTAAAAGGGAGCCTGTCTGCTTCAATGGGTGGAGCAACCACTAGGTGTCGGAGAGGGGATCATTCTCCACAGGACTGCAGGGAATGGGTGGGGTGGCTGATGTGTGGAAGGGATCAAGGGATCCTGGGACTTGTAGTTGGAGGGAGAGAACTCCAACAGGAAATAGCCATTTCACAAAAAGAAAGCAGCAGCGTGATGGTAATCTCACAACATAGCCATTTAGCCCCTAGACAAGCACAGATCCTTCCAAAGCATGTCCATTACTGTTAGGAAGGTAAGTACTAAAATCACCTTATGGTAGATAACCCTTTTTATAACCCATTTTACGCATTAAAATATGTGTACAAATACATTACATGAACCGGGGATAAGTGCAAGAAGGCAAAAGCTTTCTCCCAGTACTCTAACCATATGGCCTGGTTTGGATGATTTCCCCAGTTCGGCGCCGGGAGCTCGTGATGTCATAAACCCACCCCCTCATGACGTCACAGCCTGACCCCTCAATGCAAGTCTATGGGAGAGGGCGTGTAGGATGTCACACCCCCTCCCATAGATTTGCATTGAGGGGGCGGGTGTGACATAATGAGGGGGCGGGGCTATTACGTCACAAGTTCCCGGCGCCGGCTCCAGCGTTTGGAACAGTTTGTTCCAAGCGCTGAGCAGCGGAGTACCCCTTTAAGCACTGATAAATTTATTTATGAACACCTTCCTGTTAAATCTTGGTCCAGTCCACAAAATCTTTGCTTGCACTAGATATGCATTCAATGTAAAATCTATTAGTTCCTGTCACTGGCAGAAATACGGCGTTAAAATGTATTTCCATCTGAAGCGGAGATGATTTCATGTTTTCCGTTTGGTATCATTTTCCATCACCCGTACGAACGTTACCAAATCAATTAATAAATAAGATGTTTCGCCGCGCTCCTTGTAAACACACTTCTTGCCTCAGTAAATTAACACAACATCTTCTGTAAAATGAGATAATCACTTGTCTCCTGGGAAATATTTAACTCTTCTAAGACGGAGCCAAAATGATTTCCAGGGCTCATCCTATATGGCGACAACAGCTACCGCCATAAAATACGTCTTCTCGCTAACTAATGGGCTCCGTTTAAAGCTAATAAGATGCCACATAATGAGAATATGATTAGACAATTCAGCATTTGCTCCTGCTACATAGTGTTTTATTGGTTCCAATACTGCTGAATGTTACGGCCATGATGCAAAACAATAAATAAATGAATAAATAAATAAAACTGCACCTACAAACACAATGGAATAAATAAAAGAAGTAAAATACAAAAATACAGCAGCACAACGTAAACGCTAAGACGTGTGAATATTGAATATATGAATGTCAGAATCAAAGACGTTTTATATGTTGTACATCTTGACAAAACATTAAAGGGTACCTATCACCAAAAAAACTTTTTAGATTTTGTTAATCAATGTATTTGAAACAACTTTCTAATTACATGTGATTAACAAAAATGTATTTTCATAAGGTTTTTTTTTTTTACTTTTAAAAACTGACCACTAGGGGTCTCCCTACATGTCCTGGCTTATAGAGCTCAGACTCAGTCCGAACTGTCAGTGCAGCTGGGACACTGAAAAACACAGCGCAGCTCCCCACCTGTCAATCAAACATGCGGGAGCGAGCCCTGTGCATGGCGGGCTGGACGGCTGCTGTGCCTCCTACATGGAATTCAGTGTCTGCTACAAGCTGCCTGTGATGACAAGCTGCCACCCCCCACCCCCTTCCGTGATTACAGGTGAGCCCGCTGCGCTGTGCCCGACCGCATCGGCTGCAGTATTAAAGGGGTACTCCGGGGGGGATTTTTTTTTTTATTAACTCAACTGGGGCCAGAAAGTTATACATATTTGTAAATTACTTCTTTTTAAAAATGTTAAAGAGTTAAAGGGGTATTTCCGGCACGGAGCAGACACTGAGGAAGAAGGTAAGGTCTCTCCAGATGTCCTGTAAGCTGTAAGACTGAGCAGCCAGGTTAGTGTCACTTTCGCTTCAGACGCGGCGGTAAGCTTTGATCGCTGCGTCTAAAGGGTTAATACAGGGCATCACCGTGATCGGTGATGTCCTGTATTAGCTGCGGGTCCAGGCCGTTGATGGCCGCAGGGACTGCCGCAATAGGACTGGGTTTTAATGTGTATTTGCCGCATAAGACGCACCAACTTTCCCGCCCCCAGTTTTGGGGAAAAAAAGTGCGTCTTATGCGTGAAAAATACGGTATTCAGTGTGGCAGATTAGACTAGGGTAAGCAGTCTATGGAATCTTCCCCTTAAAGCGGTACTCTGCCCCTAGACATCTTATCTACTATCCAAAGGATAGGGGATAAGATGTCTGATCGATGGGGTCCCGCTGCTGGAGACCCCCACAATCTTGGTGGCACCCCAGATATACGGTGCACGTAGCGAACTTTGCTCCATGCCGGATGACTTGCAATGCGGGGCGGAGGCTCATGACATTACGGTTACACCCCGCTCGTGATGCCATGCCCCCTCAATGCAAGTCTATGGGAGGGGGCGTGACCTTGACATCACGAGCCTCCGGCGCTGCGCCCAACGCTGTAAACGAATGCCGGGTGCAGCAGGGAGATCGCGGGGGTCCCCAGCAGCAGGACCCTGCGATCAAACATCTTATTCCCTACCCCTTTAACTCCCTTTTCTGGTTAGAGTCCCTTGTCATGGTCCCAAGAGCACTCATTTATTGGTGGCAGGCTTGTTGAAGCAAAAAAAAACTTTAAGCAAATTCAGTATCGTAACCAGGAGTCAACAATAAATAAATAGTCAGGATACAAAAGCCACAGGGCAAGACAGAACCCAAGTCAAGAGTAAGGGAAGGATGTATAGTTTAAGTAGGCCACCATGTATAACAACCTGATGCTGCAGATGGGGTGGAAGGTGTGGGCCACAGCTGGATCTGGCGAGCGATGGATGAAGAAAGGAACAGAAGAGGAAGGGTCTAGTTGCTCAGCACACAGCAGCTGGGAGAAATGGCCACTGGAACTAAATAAGGTGGGTAACAGAGAGAGAGGAAGGAGAAGTTCCTGGGTGACAAAAAAGAAAACATCCCCATGGGAAACAATGGGGGAGATTTATCAAAACCTGTCCAGAGGAAAAGTTGCCCAGTTGACCATAACAACCAATCAGATCGCTTCTTTCGCTTTGCAGAGGCCTTTTTCAGAAATGAAAGAAGCGATCTGATTAGTTGCTATGGGCAACTCAGCAACTTTTCCTCTGGACGGGTTTTGATAAATCTCCCCCAATATCTCTAATAATGGCAGCTGAGACCTGCAGAGTTTTGGAAGGAAACAAGTCAGTTTACAAGCCAAAAGATGGCGAGTTATGAAATCAAGGTTTTTGTCAATTTGATTAAAGTGACAATGTGTCTCATATTTCTCACATATCTGTGTTTTCATAGTAGTTCTCCAGAAAAGCGGAGCCTGGCCTCGGGGTCGCCTCTAAATCACCGTGGTGAGGGTGCGATGAGGGCAGATGTTATTACCCTAGGGGCAGATGGCATTAACACCCGAGGTGAGCTGTCTACAAGAGGAGGGGGAAGGGCCTGCTGTCTATAAACTGTGGACCTCCAGATGCTGCAAAACTACAACTCCCAGCATGCTGGGAGTTGTAGTTTTGCAACAGCTGGAGGTCCATAGTTTGGAGACCACTGATCTAACAGCAGAGTGAGTGCTGTCTATAAGGGGGCCCCTGCTGTCTATATAAGTGGGGGGGGCTGTTGTCTATATAAGTGTGGGGGGGGGGCTGTTGTCTATATAAGGGGGGGCCTCCTGTCTATATAAGTGGGGGGGGGGGCCTGCTGTCTATATAAGTGAGGGGGGCTGCTGTCTATATAAGGGGGGCTGGTGTCTATATAAGTGGGGGGGGCTGCTGTCTATATAAGTGGGGGGGGTCTTCTGTCTATATAAGTGGGGGGGCCTGCTGTCTATATAAGGGGGGGGGGCTGCTGTCTATATAAGGGGGGCCTGCTGTCTATATAAGTGGGGGGGGCTGCTGTCTATATAAGTGAGGGGGGCTGCTGTCTATATAAGGGGGGCCTGCTGTCTATATAAGTGGGGGGGCTGCTGTCTATATAAGTGGGGGGGGGGCTGCTGTCTATTTAAAGGGGGCTGCTGTCTATATACTGGGGGGCTGCTGTCTATATAAGGGGGGCTGCTGTCTATATAAGGAAAGGGGAGCTGCTGTCTATATAAGGGGGGCTGCTGTCTATATAAGGGGGGGCTGCTGTCTATAAAAGGGGGGCTGCTGTCTATATAAGGAATGGGAGGTTGCTGTCTATATAGGGAAGGGGGGCTGCTGTCTATATAAGGAAGGGGGGCTGCTGTCTATATAAGGGGGGGGCTGCTGTCTATATAAGGAAGGGGGGCTGCTGTCTATATAAGGGGGGGCTGCTGTCTATATAAGGGGGGCTGCTGTCTATATAAGGGGGGGCTGCTGTCTATATAAGGAAGGGGGGCTGCTGTCTATATAAGGGGGGGCTGCTGTCTATATAAGGGGGCTGCTGTCTATATAAGGAAAGGGGGCTGCTGTCTATATAAGGAAGGGGGGCTGCTGTCTATATAAGGGGGGGCTGCTGTCTATATAAGGGGGCTGCTGTCTATATAAGGAAGGGGGGCTGCTGTCTATATAAGGGGGGGGCTGCTGTCTATATAAGGGGGGCTGCTGTCTACATAAGGGGGGCTGCTGTCTATAAGTGGGCCACGTAAAAATTATCAAACGTTTGCCGGTCCGCGGGGATAAAAAGGTTGGGGAGCACTGCTCTACACAACCCAAAGGTATACCGCTGTATCCTAGGCTAGGCACAGGGGCAATTAATGACTCTGACACCAAGTTACCGGACACCAGCGTTAGACAGTCTTAACAGCTTAGCCAGACTCAAGGTGGTGACCAGTGACTTCAGAGACCCCAGGGCTCACTGGGACTTGTAGTGGACTCGGACAATTTGATGCAGGGCCACGCTGACTTGACACAGATTGATCTGGACTGGGACTTACTAGACAGACAGGTTTTGACGTTCACCTGTGGGGTAGTGAACTTGGGGATGCGTGGCTGTGTGGTAGACTTTAGGCCACCGCAGGAAAGTAGACACTCTCTCACAGACTTGTCCTTGCTGCAATCTGTAGAGAAGAGACTAAGAGATAGAACAGGGTCCACCCAGGGCCTATATGGGGGTAGACTCTGGAGGGGTCCCATAGGTCACCCTGTAGGTCACATGGTCACTAGTGTTGGGCGCGAATATTCACATTTCAAATTTTTATCGCGAGTATCGCAAATTTGTAAATCTGCGAATATTGCGAATATAGTTGCTATATATTCGAAATTGCGAATATTCATTTTTCCACATATGCGCATATTCCTTCTTTTCACTTGTGGCCAATTAGAATGATGCAAATACACTTGTCAGAGGTTATCAACAACATCCCTAGCAACCAATAGTAAAGTTGCCCCCCCCCCCCCCTCACTGTTTTCTTCCTCGAATATGCGAATATTCACATATGCAAATAAAACGAATACACGAAATTCGCAAATATAGGACAAATAATCGTCTATATATTCACGAAATATCGCAAATTCGAATATGGCCAATGCCGCTCATCACTAATTGTCACTGGTACCATCCTTGGTTACAACACATGACAACAGTATTTAACCTCTTAAGGACCATGGACGTGTATACACGTCCAATGGCCCTTAACCGGGTATGACGCCGGCTCCCGACTCGAGCCCGGGTCATACCGGCCGGCCCCCAGCTGATTCCTGCAGCTGGGGCCGGCGTTAATAGCCGACATGCGGCGATCGCCGCGGGCGGCTATTAACCCTTTAGATCGCAGCTGTCATAGTTGACAGCGGCGTCTAAAGGTGCCTGTATTCAGTCCCTGGTGGTGCAGTGGGGGGGATCGCTGCCCCAATCTAATGATTCCTCCTAAAAGTCCCCTAAGGAGACTAAAAGTGTTAAAAAAAAAAGGTTAAAAAAAGTTTAACACACACATTAACCCCTTCCTTATTAAAAGTTTAAATCACCCCCCTTTTCCCAAATTCCATATAAATAATATATAAACATAATAAAAATAAACATATGTGGTATTGCCGCGTGCCTAAATATCATTAATTAAACCGCATGGTCAATGGCGTACGGGCAAAAAAATTCCAAATTCCAAAATAGCGTCTTTTTGGTCACTTTTTATATCATGAAAAAATGAATAAAAAGCGATCAAAAAGTCAGATCAAAACAAACATGGTACCGCTAAAAACTTCAGATCACGGTGCAAAAGATTAGCCCTCGTACCGCCCCATATGCAGAAAAAAAATAAGTTATAGGGGTCAGAAGATGACAATTTTAAACGTATACATTTTCCTGCATGTAGTTATGATTTTTTTCCAGAAGTACGACAAAATCAAACCTATATAAGTAGGGTATCATTTTAACCGTATGGACCTACAGAATAAAGAGAAGGTGTCATTTTTACCGAAAAATGTACTGTGCAGAAATGGAAGCCCCCAAATTTACAAAATTGAATTTTTTCTTAAATTTTGTCGCATAATTATTTTTTTTTCCCGTTTCGCCGTAGATTTTTGAGTAAAATGACTGATGTCCCTGCAAAGTAGAATTGGTGATGCAAACAATAAGCGATCATATGGATTTTTAGGTGCAAAATTGAAAGGGTTAGGATTTTTAAAAGGTGAGGAGGAAAAAATGAAAGTGCAAAAACGGAAAAAACGGAAAAAAAATCCTTAAGGGGTTAAAGCTGTATGACAAGTTATATACATTACATTATATGACACACACAGGTGGTAGTAAACTATTTAGGAAATACAGACAAAAGAGGGGCCCAGAAGTCACTAAATAGAGTCCACCTGACAGGGCAGCAATGGTACAGGGGTGCAACTTAGTTCTCCCTCTCGGGGGGGGGGGGGGGGGGGGGGTGTATAGGTTTTAGTTAATTGGATCTTACAATGTTGTCATATTTGCATAACCAGAAAGCATCTTGATGTCATCATAATCTGTGAAATTCCTTATTGACTTAAGAATCTACTTATCTTGGCTTTTTTTTGCATTGCATCTTACACTTGGGAAGTGATCCTCGGCTTCTACCTCTATTAACATTATTTATACAGAGCTGGAGATATGGATTACTACCGTCTTATAGACAAGGTCCTCCTGGGAGAATCAGTGGTATGGAAAAGATTTGGGAGGATTTTATGCGCTGTTCTTAGGGTTATTTCACCGTTACAGCCGGTATTTTGGCCACCCTGCTGGTATTTTTATATAAAAAATACCGGCAATGCAATGGCTGGTATTCATCCAACCAAAACTCCCGGAATGTTGCACCATAACCTATACCAGTGTGGTGTCCCGGTACAGGACATGTCCTGTCCCTTTTGTCTGGAGTCCCCTCAGCCAGAGTCCCTCCAGGATAATGGGCTCTCCTGAAGGGTTAACCCCTAGTCGCCTCTTAATACGTTAATATGTAATATTTAATGTATATATTTATATATTTAAAGGGGTATTCCAGGAAAAAACTTTTTTATATATAGCAACTGGCTCCAGAAAGTAAAACAGATTTGTAAATTACTTCTATTAAAAAAATCTTAATCCTTTCAGTACTTATGAGCTGCTGAAGTTCAGTTGTTCTTTTCTGTCTAAGTGCTCTCTGATGACACGTGTCTCAGGAACCACCCAGTTTAGAAGCAAATCCCCATAGCAAACCTCTTCTACTCTGTGCAGTTCCCGAGACAAGCAGAGATGTCAGCAGAGAGCACTGTTGCCAGACAGAAAACAACAACTCAACTTCAGCAGCTGATAATTATTGAAAGGATTAAGATTTTTTATTAGAAGCAATTTACAAATCTGTTTAACTTTCTGAAGCCAGTTGATATAAAAAAAAAATTATTCCTGGAATACCCCTTTAATTCATACAGGAATACCTCTGTATAGGACCGTAGAGGTCATGTGCCTTTAATTTATGTTATGGTTCAAGGACCTTTGGGTCATGTGATGTACCCAGAGTTCCAGAGGTCAGAAATGACAGGTTCTGCTGACCAATGAGCTTTGCTCCTCCCCCTTGGTATATAAGGGGCTGCTGCCACTAGATTCGTGCTCTTGGCTCTTATCTCTTGTTCCAGACTATCAGAGAAAGCACATCTCAGCACAATCATCAATACGAGCTAGGCCTGAAGCCTTATCTTCCGCAGCCACTAAACCGTGAGTCATCCAGCTCAAAACTACTAAAATCCTGTGCGACTACTGCAACTCAATTATCATAAAATAAGTAGCACAGTGGCTAGCAAACCAAAGCTCATGGTTCTCAGAAGTCCCAGCAAACCTGTGAGGAGCCTGAACTACGGTCCTCTATATAAAGACTGTTCGGTTATCTGCAAATGCATAAAATATGCAGTAAAGTTTATTCCGGTTTCAACAAATATCTGCTGTGGACATTCAATTATTTCTTCCTACCGTTTCTGGGACGGTTGGCAGTAGGACCATTTATCTGAGGAAAACCTCACCCTGGCGTCACGACTAGAGATGAGCGAACTTACAGTAAATTTGATTCGTCACGAACTTCTCGGCTCGGCAGTTGATGACTTTTCCTGCGTAAATTAGTTCAGCTTTCCGGTGCTCCGGTGGGCTGGAAAAGGTGGATACAGTCCTAGGAAAGAGTCTCCTAGGACTGTATCCACCTTTTCTAGCCCACCGGAGCACCTGAAAGCTGAACTAATTTATGCAGGATAAATCATCAACTGCCGGGCCGAGAAGTTTGTGACGAATCGAATTTACTGTAAGTTCGCTCATCTCTAGTCACGACAATTAAGGGTGAAATACCAACAGACCCTACACTATTACCTGCACCATCTAGTCACCACACCAGATTTTCCCAACCAGAGCGCCTCCAGCTGTTGCAAAACTACAACTCTCAGCATGCCCGGACAGCCAACGGCTGTCCGGGCATGCTGGGAGTTGTTGTTTTGCAACAGCTGGAGGCACCGCTGGTTGGGAAACATTTACCTATTCTATACACTACTATATAGTCCAACATGCTGGGAGTTGTAGTTTTCATTTGGGGAAGCTGCTGAGCCACAGGCTGTATCAGGGCATGCTGGGAGTTATAGTTAGTAACTAACTGCAACTCCTGAATTTAATAATAAAAAGCGATCAAAAAGTCCCTTCAAAACAAAAATCATACTGTTAAAAACTACAGATCGTGGCGCAAAAAACACGCCCTAATACAGGCCCATATAAGGAGAAATAAAAAAAATTATAGGGGTCAGAATAGGACAAAATTTCCCCCGCATATGTGTATCCTTTGATGTTACGCATATACAGTATAATTAATTATGCAAATTAATGTCCTTTTTTTTTTTTTTCAAGAAAGGTGGCAACCCTAGCTGTTCTGCATGTGTTCTTACTACGCCCAAGCACTTACCTAATCCTGTTTCTTAAAAAACGGAAAAAAATACTAAAACTTTACAAAATGATAAAACATATCCAAACAGTTTCGCTTTGAAGGTCTCTCATGCTTTGTACTGCCCTGCTATCATCCGTGTGTAAGCGCAGCTCTACATCCCTGGGCCTAAATCATCTTTCCACATGACTAGGTTGAAAAGGTTGAGTCAGCGTGACATATGGAGTGGACTTTATCACCTTACAAAACATTTTATTATCACCCTTAGTAAAAGTGTACTTACAAATCTAATTTAAATGTTAATGAAGTTGACTGTAATATAAAAGGTCAAAAGCATACTAGACAATACATAACAGTCCAGGGATCCTTGTGGTTATTTGTTTTGCTTCTGCAAATAGGTTTTCTACTAGAAGGAAGAAAACTACCTTTTTAGTGCCACCCATAGGTAACTGCCTTGTAAGTCAATGTCCGACTTAAAGGGGTGTTCCAGGAAAAAACGTATATATATATATATATATATATATATAAATCAACTGGCTCCAGAAAGTTAAACAGATTTGTAAATTACTTCTATTAAAAAATCTTAATCCTTTCAGTACTTATGAGCTTCTGAAGTTAAGGTTGTTCTTTTCTGTCTAAGTTCTCTCTGATGACACGTGTCTCGGGAACCGCCCAGTTTAGAAGCAAATCCCCATAGCAAACCTCTTCTAAACTGGGCGGTTCCCGAGACAGGTGTCATCAGAGAGCACTTAGACAGAAAAGAACAACCTTAACTTCAGAAGCTCATAAGTACTGAAAGGATTAAGATTTTTTAATAGAAGTTGTTTACAAATCTGTTTAACTTTCTGGAGCCAGTTGATATGTATAAAAAAGTTTTTTCCTGACAACCCCTTTAACTTTTAATGACTGTAGATACACCGCACCAGGTGGTCAAAGAATGTAGAATGGGCAAAGTGTGAACTGTGAAGTGCCACACCTGTCAGCAGTCCAATTGGCACCCCCATAACACAATCAGTGACCATGATAGCCGCATACTTTCGGAATTCAATCGGTCTGGATTCAAGGAGAACGCCGGCCCCACGTGGCGCAGGATACAAGAGGAACGGAGATCAGATAAAATCGAGGTAATTTATTTCCCAGGATGCAACGCATTTCGCTGAGGGAAAGCAGCTTCATCAGGCACATGCTTCATTCAGGCTTCATCAGGCAACATACAGCAGCTGATGAGTAGTGGAAGGATTACAATTTTTAAATAGAAGTCATTTACAAATGTGTTTAACTTTCAGGCACCAGTTGATTTAAAAAAATAATAATAATCCACCGGAGTACCCCTTTAAGACTATACTTCAGCTTTAATTATCTTGCAAGTGAAACTTTGGAGCTGACAAACAAGTCACTTGCATGAAACTTTGGTTTTCTTTTTGGAACACAGAGCTATCTGCTGACATCACGAACACAGTGCTCTCGGCTGACATCATGACCACAGTGCTCTCTGCTGACATCTCTGTCCATTTTAGGAACTGTCCAGAGCAGCATATGTTTGTTATGGGGATTTTCTCCTACTCTGGACAGTTCTTAAAATTGACAGAGATGTCAGCAGAGAGCACTGTGGTCCTGATGTCAGCAGAGAGCTCTGTGTTCCAAAAAGAAAGCCATTTCCTCTGTAGTATTCAGCAGCTAATAAGTACTGGAAGGATTAAGATTTTTTTAATAGAAGTAATTTACAAATCTGTTTAACTTTCTGGCACCAGTTGATTTAATGGGGTACGGGAGTACCCCATTAAAAATCAAAGAAGCAAACTAATTCTCCTATAACAGAAGTAGTTGCATTGTGGTCACACGTGCTGCGGTTGCGCAGTCCAGACTGTGCTCGATGGCCTGTCTTCAAACATACGCTCCAGTGCTCATACACAGTGAAGTAAGATATTGCTTGGACAAGATCTTATTGGGGTACACCAAAACCGGTCCTGTTAGCTGAGGCGTTGGATGTTCTTATGATCCTAATAAATCAGCTTCAGGAGGTTGGAAACAATGGGCCCTGTTGTCTTATGCTGCGTACTAAAAACACAGAGCACGAAATGCTGTGCACCACCCCCCTCTAGTGACAGCATGTAGAATTACATACAGTCTCAATTTTAAAGAAGCCCTAAGGTTTTTTTTTTTTGTATATACAGTGGTCCCTCAAGTTACAATATTAATTGGTTCTGGGACGACCATCGTATGTTGAGACCATTGTATGTTGAGAACAGAACTCTATGGAAACCTGGTAATTGGTTCTGAAGCCCCAAAATGTCATCCAAAAATAGGAAAAAATGAGAATTAAAGAAAAATAAGTAGATAACTAATACAGATAAAGCAAATCCTTACATATAAAAGTAAGAAAGTTCTGCTGGGAGCTGCAATCACTGTCTATGTCAGTGTTTCCCAACCAGGGGGCCTCCAGCTGTTGCAAAACTACAACTCCCAGCATGCCCGGACAGCCTTTGGCTGTCCGGCCATGCTGGGAGTTGTAGTTTTGCAACAGCTGGAGGCGCCCTGGTTGGGAGACACTGGTCTATGTAGAGGACAGGAGCTTCTTCAGGGTCCTGTACAGTAAACACAGTGTCCTAAAAAAAAAGTAACATGGAGCCGCCCTCACCTGGTGTCCACAGGAGCAGGTAACCCTGGTACAGGTAAAGTGTACAGAACATGTACTACCTCCCTGTACTGTAGGGGGCGCTACCAGACACCAGTCAGTGCATGCACTTCAGTAATACAGTGGTTTTACCGGTGAATGTCCATTCTGATTGGTCGGTTCTTCCAGCCATTGACACTCACAGATCCGGACTGTCTGTACATTGTATGTTGAGTCTGGTTTCAAGTTACAATGGTCCAGAAAAGACCATTGTATGTTGAAACTATTGTATGTTGAGGCCATTGTAAGTTGAGGGATCACTCTATAAATATATAGTGCAGCGTAGGCTGTTATTGTATAATGTAGAGGTGATTGTGTATACTTTGCACTTACCTGTTTTACCTGATGTGGCAGGCATGGTGTTTGAGCCAAGTTTATTCTTTATTTTTAAAGAATTTGTCATGTTGCCTACATTTCCCATGAATCCTCTGGCTTTGCAAAGAGAGGGGGTGGTTCAATTCTCATTATGAAGCCAACCTTATCACCTGGCTAGACTGCAGAAACCAGAAGACAGAACTGCTGAGACACATAAGTGGGTTGGGGTCATAACTACTAAATATCTTGATTTTACAGAGATAGCAGCAACAGTATTCAGATGGAGGGGAGATGTATAACCACTATATATCCTGATCCTAATCCTATAAAAATAGCAGCAGTAGTATACAGATAGAGCTGGAGGGGAGATGTATAACTGCTGAATACCCTGATCCCATATAGCCGCAGCAGTATAAAGATAGAACTGGAGGGGAGGCATTTAACTAATATATATCCTGATCCTATGGAGATAGCAGCAACAGTATACAAATAGAGCTATAAATTACGTATAAAACTACTATATATCCTGATCCCACAGAGATAGCAGCAGTAGTATACAGATGGAACTGAAGGGGGTATAAAACTACTATACATCCTGATCCCATAGAGATAGCAGCAGCAGTATACAGATAGAGCTGGAGGGGAGGTGTATAACTACTATACATCCTGATCCCATAGAGATAGCAGCAGCAGTATACAGTTATAGCTTGGAGGGAGATGTATAACTACTATACATCCTGATCCCATAGACATAGCAGCAGTATACAGATAGAGCTTGAGGGGAAGTGTATAACTACTATATATCCTGGTCCCATAGAGATAGTAGCAGCAGTATACAGATAGAGCTGAGAAAGAAGATGTATAACTACTATATATTCTGGTTCAATAAAGATAGCAACAGCAGTATACAGATAGAGCTGGATGGGAGGTGTACAACTACTATATATCCGGGTCCCATAGAGATAGCAGCAACAGCATACAGGCAGAGGGGAATGGGAGAGGTCTGGGAGCGAGCCGCAGAGTCAACCTGTAGAGGAAGTCAGCTGACCCAGGACTGACTACTTCCTCTGATACACATTAAGCACTGATTTTCTGTGGGTCAGACTGCTGATCACATGACCCAGTGACAGTACTAAAATTCATAGATGTAGCAGTGCTGAACTAAAACACTGTACATTCAGTTTTGATGCTCACATGCCCACTGTAGACACATTTGGTGGTGAACAAGGGTCAGCATGGGTGTTCTGACTGGTCTGTGGGGCTCCATACACAGCAATCTGCAAATCTCTCAAAACCAGCAGTTTGCTCTACAGCGGCTCTTCTGTGGGACCGGACCAGACGGACTAGCCTTCACCCTCACACACATCAATGATCCTTGGGCTTTCATAGCCCTGTCCCAATGGGGAAAATCTGCAATAAATCCACAACGTATCCAAAACAACAATTGATGTTCTATGGATTTATGGAGATCTATAGATTTTTTTCTTCAGTATATGGATGGGATTTCTTAACCCCTTTATCTACTTTATGTTAGCGGTAAAATTTTGTCGATACTTGTATCATTTCTTGGTGAAAAATTCAAAAATTGGATGAAAAAATTTAAAATTTTGTATTTTTTTAACTTTGAAGCTCTCTGCTTATAAGGAAAATGAATATTCCAAATAAATTATATATAGATTCACTTATACAATATGTCTACTTTATGTTTGCATCATAAAATTGATTTGTTTTTACTTTTGAAAGACATCAGAGGGCTTCCAAGTTCAGCAGCAATTTTCCAATTTTTCACAACATTTTCAAAATCAGATTTTTTCAGGGACCAGTTCTGTTTAGAAGGGGATTTGAGGGGCCTTCTTATTAGAAATACCCCATAAATGACACCATTATAAAAACTGCACCCCTCAAAGTATTCAAAATGACATTCAAAAGGTTTGTTAACCCTTTTGGTGTTTCACAGGAATAGCCGCAAGTTGAAGGAGAAAATTCAAAATCTTCATTTTTTACACTCGCATGTTCTTGTAAACCCAGTTTTTGCATTTTTACAAGGGGTAAAAAGAGAGAAATTTTCTTAAAATGTGTAACCCAATTTCTCTCGAGTAAGTAAATACCTCATATGTGTATGTCAAGTGTTCGGCGGGCGCAGTAGAGGGCTCATAAGGGAAGGAGCGACAGTGGGATTTTGGAGAGTGCGTTTTTCTGAAATGGTTTTGGGGGGGCATGTCACATTTAGGAAGCCCCTATGGTGCCAGAACAGGAAAAAAACACATGGCATACCATTTTGGAAACTAGACCCCTTGAGGAACGTAACAAGGAATAAAGCATATGTAAAAAAAAAAAAAAAATGTTTTTCACTAAAATGTGTGTTTCCCCCCAAATTTCACATTTTTGCAAGGGTTAATAGCAGAAAATACCCCCCAAAATTTGTAACCCCATCTCTTCTGAGTATGGAGGTACCCCATAAGTTGACCTGAAGTGCACTACAGGCGAACTACAATGCTCAGAAGAGAAGGAGTCATAGTTGGCTTTTTTAGAGCAAATTTTGCTCGGGGGGCATGTCGCATTTAGGAAGCCCCTATGGTGCCAGAACAGCATAAAAAAAACACATGGCATACAATTTTGGAAACTAGACCCCTTGAGGAATGTAACAAGGAATAAAGTGAGCCTTAATACCCCACAGGGGTTTCACGACTTTTGCATATGTAAAAAAAATATATATTTTTTTCACTAAAATGTGTGTTTCCCCCCCAAATTTCACATTTTTGCAAGGGTTAATAGCAGAAAATACCCTCCAAAATTTGTAACCCCATCTCTTCTGAGTATGGAGGTACCCCATAAGTGGACATCAAATGCACTGCAGGAGCGCTACAATGCTTAGAAGAGAAGGAGTCACATTTGCTAATTTTGCTGAAATGGGGGGGGGGGGGGCATGTCGCATTTACTGCCAGAAAAGCAAAAAAAAAAAATTTGTAAATACATTTCTTTGGAAAAAGGACATACCTCATATCTGGGCGTAAAACGGATGTCCGGGTGCACACTGGTCACGGAGGAACAGGAGGGCAGTCAGGGGCCTTGAGCTTCTGCCTATGGAGCCAAACAGTGGGACCCCCCCTCAAGGGGCATTATATGGGGTACACTAATAACTAACAAGGGGTACAGTGGGACATAAAAGGATAAAACAGGTTATGTTCCCAGAATGATGACCCAGAGCATAGCCAAAACTAAAAAATATGCCCACCCCAAACCCTATGCTCTGAATCATCATTCTGGGAATGTGATGTGTGTGGCCGTCCAAAACCTGTTGCCTCAAATGCGCACCCCGCTCAGGTGGAGAGAGAGCGCTGCGCATTTGAGGCAACATAAAAAGTCCCCGATGATAGTGACTCAGTGACCCATGACCCAGAGAAAAAAATACCCCCAGAGGTCTTATCATTTTTTTTTTTTATAAGAGTTTTTTGGGCAATTTAGTGGTTTTATGGGGTTAAAATTTGGAATGTACTCTGGACTTGGTACATTGGGGTCAAATTATGGAAAATTTTAATGAAAAGGGAAAATTTAGTACTGCATGTAAGTGTGATACTCCCTGAAGCAGTTTTTAATGCAGAGGCCCGGATGATCGGGCCAAGTGTCACATTGAGTGGTTGTGTCCTTCTGAATCCCCCTCCTGTTACACACACTGCATTTTTTCTGGGGATCGTCCTTTCTTTCCAGTGTGGGGGACCTCACCTGGAAAGTGTTGGCCTGGGACGATCCTGGCACCTATAACTTCAGTTCCTTTTGGAAGTCCGGCCTGCTCTTTCCCGGTCAGCAAAGATCAGGACCTTTAGGACTTCTTCTTGGAACTGAAGGAATGTCCCTGTGTTGCCAGCATTCTGGTACAGTACAAAAGAGTTGTACATGGCAACCTGTACCAAGTAGACCGCAACTTTCTTGTACCATACACGTGTTTTCCGCATGGCGTTATATGGCTTCAGGATTTGATCAGAAAGATCAACTCCCCCCCTATACCGATTGTAGTCCAGAATACAATCGGGCTTGAGGACCGTTGTTGTGGTACCTCGCACAGGGACAGGTGAGCTGCCGTTACCATGAATAGTGGTCAGCATAAGGACATCCCTCTTATCCTTATACTTGACCAGCCACAGGTTTTCATGGGTAAGGGCACGGGACTCACCCTTGGGCATAGGTGTCTGAACAAAATTTAGAGGGAGGCCTCTCTGATTCTTCCGCACGGTCCCACAAGCGGACGTCGATCTGGCGGCAAGGGATGTGAAGAGAGGGATGCTGGTATAAAAGTTGTCCACGTACACGTGGTAACCCTTATCCAGCAATGGGTACATAAGGTCCCAAACGATTTTCCCGCTAACACCCAGAGTGGGGGAACAATCTGGGGGTTCAATACGGGAATCTCGTCCCTCATACACCCTAAACTTGAGAGTGTACCCGGAGGTACTCTCACAAAGTTTATATAGCTTCACTCCATATCCCGCCCGTTTCGAGGGAATATACTGGCGGAAGATGAGTCTCCCCTTAAAACTGATGAGAGACTCATCTACAGAGAGCTCCCTAAGCGGTACATAGGCCTCCAAAAATTTGGCCCCAAAGTGATCGATGACCGGCCTCACTTTGTAAAGCCGGTCAAAGGTGGGATCACTTCGGGGTGGACATGCCGCATTATCTGCATAATGCAGGCATTTCCGAATGGCCTCGAACCGCTTCCGTGCCATGGCCATACTGTACAGCGGGGTCTGGTATAGGACGTCCCCGCTCCAGTACTGCCTGACACTTGGCTTTTTGACCAGGCCCATGTGCAGAATGAGGCCCCAAAATGTCCTCATTTCGGCTGCACTGACGGCGTACCATTCATTGGACCTGGCCAAAAAAGAATCAGGGTGGTGGGCGATGAACTGCCTGGCGTACAGATTCGTCTGCTCCACCATTAGATTGACCAGGCTGTCACTGAAAAAATAACTGAAAAAGTCAAATTCAGTGAACCCAGCCGTGTCAATCCGGAGTCCGGAGTCGCCAACAAACTCCGGAATCCATGGCTGATAACCCTCTGAGGGTCTCCAGACAGGTTCACCGGAAGGGAGCTCCGGTAAAATCGCCTGGGGGGTCGGGCTCCTAGTACTAGCGGCATCACCACTCGCACTAGTGCCAGCCACTGGGGCACTTTCATGGGGGGTGCGTCTCTACCGCCGTGCAGGGGGCTCCTCATCAGTACTAGATGAGGAGGAGGACGATGAAGAACACAGGAATGTTGGATCTTCATCGTCCTCACTGACAGATTCGGAGGCAAGAAAAGCGCATGCCTCCGCTGTCGAAAATGCCTGGCGAGCCATCGCCTTTTTCTACGGTGGCGGGGGGGGGGAGGGGGTGTGTGGGGGGGGGGTGGCGGGGATGTATGTAGTGTGTGTGCTTGGTGTATACTATATATAACAGTGTGTGATTAGAAATCACACACCGTTATATGAACAAAAATAAAAAGCTGCGGCCAAAAAAAAAATGAGGGGCCAAATGCAGCACCCTGAACCCCTAATAGGGCCCGGGTCAAGCTAAAAAATCTCAGGCAGACCCTTGCGGACCTATTAGGGGGTCAGGGGGGGGATTTTTTTTTTTACTTTTATTTCACTGTTTTACACTATTTTTCCTACCTTTCCCTGGGGGGTTTTCTGTCCCTGCTCTATGGGGGATCGTCGGTCCTGAGGGGGCCCCAATCCTCACAGGGGGGGGGGGTCCCTGGCACCTTCGAGCAGCTTTGCCTGCTGACTGAACTTAGCTAATGGGCAGAGCTGCAAGAAGATGCAGTTAACCCCTCCCCCACCGGCTGCTATTGATCCAGCCAATAGCAGCGCTCCTGGTGGGGTGATGAAATCACCACCTCCCCATAGATACAGTGGGTGATAGGGGGTGTATTGTACACCCCCGATCACCTTGTATCTTCGGGTCAGCGGGTCACACGTGACCCGTATGACCTGAATCGCAGCAGATCGTTAGTGTGAATTCACCAACAATCTGCCGCGATCGCCGACATGGGGGGATCTGATGACCCCCCTGGGCATTTGCGCAGGATGCCTGCTGAACGATATCAGCAGGCATCCCAGTCCGCTCCCCGCCCGGCGGGGACCGAAATTCCCACGGGCGTATGGATACGCCCTGGGTCCTTAAGTACCAGGACGTCAAGGCGTATCCATACGCCCTAGGTCCTTAAGTGGTTAAAGGGGTACTCCACTGCCCTAGTGACTGGAACATTTAGTTCCGAATGCTGGGTATGGGCTACGGGGGTCGTGACGTCACATCACGCCCCCTAAATGCAAGTCTATGCGAGGGGGCGTGACGGACATCACGCCCCCTCCCATAGACTTGCATTGAGGGGGTGTGACGTCACGAGGGGCGGCCGTGATGTCACGACCCCCGCACCCAGCGTTCTGAACTAAACATTCCAGATGCTGGGGCAGTGGAGTACCCATTTAACCCCTTAAGGACCAGGCCATTTTACACCTTAAGACCAGAGCGTTATTTGCACATCTGACCACTGTCACTTTAAACATTAATAACTCTGGAATGCTTTTAGTTATCATTCTGATTCCGAGATAGTTTTTTCGTGACATATTCTAATTTAACTTAGTGGTAAAATTTTATGGTAACTTGCATCCTTTCTTGGTGAAAAATACCAAAATTAGATGAAAAATTAGAAAATTTTGCATTTTTCTAACTTTGAAGCTTTCTGCTTGTAAGGAAAATGGATATTCACAATATTTTTTTTTTTTTATTCACATATACAATATGTCTTCTTTATGTTTGCATCATAAAATTGATGTGTTTTTACTTTTGGAAGACACCAGAGGGCTTCAAAGTTCAGAAGCACTTTTCCAATTTTTCACAAAATTTTGAACCTCGCTTTTTTTCAGAGACCAGTTCAGGTTTGAAGTGGATTTGAAGGGTCTTCCCATTAGAAATACCCCACAAATGACCCCATTATAAAAACTACACCCCCCAAAGTATTCAAAATGACATTCAGTAAGTGTTTTAACCCTTTAGTTGTTTCACAGGAATAGCAGCAAAGTGAAGGAGAAAATTCACAATCTTTATTTTTTACACCCGCATGTTCTTGTAAACCCAATTTTTGAATTTTTACAAGGGGTAAAAGGAGAAAATGTATACTTATATTTGTAGCCCAATTTCTCTCGAGTACGCACATACCTCATATGTCTATGTAAAGTGTTCGGCGGGCGCAGTAGAGGGCTCAGAAGGGAAGGAGCGACAAGGGGATTTTGGAGAGTACGCTTTTCAGAAATGGTTTTTGGGGGGCATGTTGCATTTAGGAAGCCCCTATGGTGCCAGAACAGCAAAAATAACCCACATGGCATACCATTTTGGAAACTAGACCCCTTGGGGAACGTAACAAGGAATAAAGTGAGCCTTAATACCCCACAGGTGTTTCACGACTTTTGCATATGTAAAAAAAATTAAAAAAATTTCACTAAAATGTGTGTTTCCCCCCAAATTTCACATTTTTGCAAGGGTTAATAGCAGAAAATACCCCCCAAAATTTGTAACCCCATCTATTCTGAGTATGGAGGTACCCCATAAGTGGACCTGAAGTGCATTACGGGCGAACTTCAATGCTCAGAAGAGGAGGAGCACCATTGAGCTTTTGGAAAGAGAATTCGTTTGGAATGGTAGTCAGGGGCCATGTGCATTTACAAAGCCCCCCGTGGTGCCAGAACAGTGGACCCCATTTTGGAAACTACACCCCTCACAGAATTTAATAAGTGGTGCAGTGAGCATTAACACCCCACTGGCGTTTGACAGATCTTTGGAACAGTGGGCTGTGCAAATGGAAAATTAAATTTTTCATTTTCACGGATTACTGTTCCAAAAATCTGTCAGACACCTGTGGGGCGTAAATGCTCACTGTACCCCTTATTACATTACATGAGGGGTGTAGTTTCCAAAATGGGGTCACATATGGGGGGGGACCATTGTTCTGGTACCATGGGGGCTTTGTAAACACAAGTGGCCTTCAATTCCGGACAAATTTTCTCTTCAAAATCCCAATGGTGCTCCTTCTCTTCTGAGCATTGCAGTGCACCCATAGAGCACTTTACATCCACATATGGGGTATGCTCTTACTCAGAAGAAATTGGGTTACAAATTTTGGGGGGCGTTTTATTTTCCCTTGTGAAAATGAAAAATTTAGGGTGACACCAGCATTTTAGTGAAAAAAAAAATTTTTTTTTTTCATTTTCCCATCCAACTTTAATGAAAATTTGTCAAACACCTGCGGGGTGTTCAGGCTCACTATACCCCTTGTTACGTTCCGTGAGGGGTGTCATTTCCAAAAGGGGGTCACATGTGGGTATTTATTTTTTGGGGTTTATGTCAGAACCGCTGTAAAATCAGCCAATCACCAATTTAGGCCTCAAATGTACATGGTGCGCTCTCACTCCTGAGCCTTGTTGTGCGTCCGCAGAGCATTTGACGCCCACATATGGGGTATCTCCGTACTCAGGAGAAATTGCTTTACAAATTTTGGGGGTCTTTTTTTCCTTTTACCTCCCATGAAAATAAAAAGTAAAGGACAACACCAGCATGTTAGTGGAAAAAAAATTTTTTTACACTAACATCCTGGTGTAGACCCCAACTTTTCTTTTTCATAAGGGGTAAAAGGAAAAAAAAAGCCCCCAAAATTAGTAGTGCAATTTCTCCTGAGTACGGAGATACCCCATATGTGGCACTAAACTGTTTCCTTGAAATACGACAGGGCTCTGAAGTGAGAGAGCGCCATGCGCATTTGAGGACTAAATTAGGGATTGCACAGGGGTGGACATAGGGGTATTCTACACCAGTGATTCCCAAACAGGGTGCCTCCAGCTGTTGCTAAACTCCCAGCATGCCTGGACAGTTATTGGCTGTCCGGAAATGCTGGGAGTTGTTGTTTTGCAACAGCTGGAGGCTCTGTTTTGGAAACACTGCCGTACAATACGTTTTTTATTTTTTATTAGGGGGACAGTGTAAGGGGGTGTAAATGTAGTGTTTTACTCTTTATTATGTATAAGTGTAGTGTAGTGTTTTTAGGGTATGTTCACACTGGCGGAGGTTTACAGTGAATTTATCGCTAGGAGTTTGCGCTGCGGTGAAAAATTTGCCACAGCTCATACTTGAAGCAGAAAACTTACTGTAAACCTGCCAGTGTGAATGTACCCTGTACGTTTACATGGGGGGGGGGGGCAAACCTCCAGCTGTTTCAAAACTACAACTCCCAGCATGTACTGACAGACCGTGCATGCTGGGAGTTGTACTTTTGCAACAGCTGGAGGCACACTGGTTGGAAAACCTTCAGTTAGGTTCTGTTACCTAACTCAGTATTTTCCAACCAGTGTGCCTCCAGCTGTTGCAAAACTTCAACTCCCAGCATTTACTGATCGCTGAAAGGCATGCTGGGAGATATATTTATGCAACAGCTGGAGGGATCGCAACTACAACTCCCAGCATGCAGAGACAGCTGTTTGCTGTTTAGGCATGCTGGGAGTTGCAGTTTTGCAACATCTGGAGAGCTATAGTTTAGAGACTACTGCACAGTGGTCTCCAAACTGTGGACCTCCAGATGTTGCAAAACTACAACTCCCAGCATGCCCAGACAGCAAACTGCTGTCTGCGCATGCTGGGAGTTGTAGTTTTGCAAGATCTGGAGGTGCACAGTATAGAGATCACTTTGCAGTGGTCTCAAACTGTAGACCTCCAGCTGTTTCAAAACTGCAACTCCCAGCAAGCCTAAACAGCTCTCTGGGCATGCTGGGAGTTGTAGTTTTGCAACATCTGGAGAGTTACAGTTTAGAGACCACTATAGTGGTCTCAGACTGTAGCCCTCCAGATGTTGCTAAGTAACTCACCGCCTTCCGTTGGATCCAGGGAGCTGCGTCGCGGTCCTCTTCTTCCGCTGATCATCGCCCGCTGCCGCCGCTGATCGTCGCCGCTGCCGTCGCCGATGGGTAAGTGGATCTTCGGCGCCGTTCCCTGTCGGTTTCCCCGTCCTGCCCTGCCTATTGTGGGTGGGCAGGACGGGGAAACTGAAAGTAAACCCCTCCGCCCCCGATCTGCTATTGGTGGTCGCGTCTAGACCACCAATAGCAGAGATAGGAGGGGTGGCAACCCTGCCACCTCACTCCTATCGCTACAGGGGGATCGTGGATGTCTAGGACACCCGCGATCCCCCTTCTATTCCGGGTCACCATAGACGCGTATGACCCGGAATCGGCGCAAATCGCAAGTGTGAATTCACTTGCGATTTGCGCCGATCGCCGACATGGGGGGGGTCTAATGACCCCCCTGGGCATTTGCGCGGGGTGCCTGCTGATATCAGCAGTCACCCCGGCCCGATCCCCGCCCGACGAGCGGCGGGGACCGAAATTCCCACGGGCGTACAGTTACGCCCTTGGTCCTTAACCCCTTCAGGACGGAGCCCATTTTGGCCTTAAAGGAGTAGTCCAGTGGTGATTCAGTGGTGAGCAACTTATCCCCTATCCTAAGGATAGGGGATAAGTTGCAGATCGCGGGGGGTCCGACTGCTGGGGCCCCCCGCGATCTCCTGTACGGAGCCCCGACAGCCCGCTGGAAGGGGGCGTGTCGACCTCCGCACGAGGCGGCGGCCGACACGCCCCCTCAATACAACTCTATGGCAGAGCCGAAGCGCTGCCTTCGGCAATCTCCGGCTCTGCCATAGAGATGTATTGAGGGGGCGTGTCGGCCGCCGCCTCGTGCGGGGGTCGACACCCGCTATCTCGGCGGAGAGCCGGGGCCCCGTACAGAGAGATCGCAGGGGGCCCCAGCGGTCGGACCCCCCGCGATCTCAAACTTATCCCCTATCCTTAGGGGATAAGTTTTTCACCACTGGACTACCCCTTTAAGGACCGGAGCGTTTTTTGCACATCTGACCACTGTCACTTTAAACATTAATAACTCTGGAATGCTTTTAGTTATCATTCTGATTCCGAGATTGTTTTTTCGTGACATATTCTACTTTAACATAGTGGTAAATTTTTGTCGATACTTGCATCCTTTCTTGGTGAAAAATCCGTAAATTTGATGAAAAATTTGAAAATTTTGCATTTTTCTAACTTTGAAGCTCTCTGCTTGTAAGGAAAATGGATATTACGAATACATTTTTTTTTGGTTCACATATACAATATGTCTACTTTATGTTTGCATCATAAAATTTACGTGTTTTTACTTTTGGAAGACACCAGAGGGCTTCAACGGTCAGCAGCAATTTTCCTATTTTTCACAACATTTTCAAACTCAGTATTTTTCAGGGACCAGTTCAGGTTTGAAGTGGATTTGAAGGGTCTTCATATTAGAAATACCCCATAAATGACCCCATTATAAAAACTACACCCCCCAAAGTATTCAAAATGACATTCAGTAAGTGTATTAATCCTTTAGGTGTTTCACAGGAATAGCAGCAAAGTGAAGGAGAAAATTCACAATCTTCATTTTTTACACTCACATGTTCTTGTAGACCCAATTTTTGAATTTTTACAAGGGGTAAAAGGACAAAATTTTTACTTGTATTTGTAGCCCAATTTCTCTCGAGTAAGGACATACCTCATATGTCTATGTAAAGTGTTCGGCGGGCGCAGTAGAGGGCTCAGAAGGGAAGGAGCGACAAGGGGATTTTGGAGAGTACCTTTTTCTGAAATGGTTTTTGGGGGGCATGTTACCTTTAGGAAGCCCTTATGGTGCCAGAACAGCAAAAAAAAAAAAAACACATGGCATACCATTTTGGAAACTAGACCCCTCGGGGAATGTAACATGGGATAAAGTGAACCTTAATACCCCACAGGTGTTTCACGACTTTTGCAAATGTAAAAAAAAAAAAAAAAAAATTTACCTAAAATGCTTGTTTTCCCCAAAAATTTTTATTTTTAAAAAGGGTAATAGCAGAAAATACCCCTAAAAATTTGAAGCCCAATTTCTCCCGATTCAGAAAACACCCCATATGGGGGTGAAAAGTGCTCTGCTGGCGCACTACAGGTCTCAGAAGAGAAGGAGTCACATTTGGCTTTTTGAACGCAAATTTTTCTCTGGGGGCATGCCGCATTTAGGAAGCCCCTATGGTGCCAGGATAGCAAAAAAAAAAACACATGGCATACCATTTTGGAAACTAGACCCCTCGGGGAACGTAACAAGGGGTTAAGTGAACCTTTATACCCCACAGGTGTTTCACGACTTTTGCATATGTAAAGAAAAATTTTTTTTTTTACCTAAAATGCTTGTTTTCCCAAAAATTTTACATTTTTAAAAAGGGTAAAAGCAGAAAATACCCCCCAAAATTTGTAACACAATTTCTCCCGAGTACGGCGATACCCCATATGTGACCCTAAACTGTTGCCTTGAAATACGACAGGGCTCCAAAGTGAGAGCGCCATGCGCATTTGAGGCCTAAATTAGGGATTGCATAGGGGTGGACATAGGGGTATTCTACGCCAGTGATTCCCAAACAGGGTGCCTCCAGCTGTTGCAAAACTCCCAGCATGCCTGGACAGTCAACGGCTGTCCGACAATACTGGGAGTTGTTTTGCAACAGCTGGAGGCTCCGTTCTGGAAACAGTGACGTACCAGACGTTTTTCATTTTTATTGGGGAGGGGAGGGGGGTTGTATAGGGGTATGTGTATATGTAGTGTTTTTTACTTTTTATTTTATTTTTTGTGTTAGTGTAGTGTAGTGTTTTTAGGGTACAGTCGCACGGGCAGGGGGTTCACAGTAGTTTCTCGCTGGCAATTTGAGCTGCAGCAGAAAGTTTGTGGCAGCTCAAATTTGCAGCCAGATACTTACTGTAATCCTCCGCCCATGTGAGTGTACCCTGTACGTTCACATTGGGGGGGGGGGGGGGGGGGACATCCAGCTGTTGCATAACTACAACTCCCAGCATGCCCGTTGGCTGTCGGTGACTGCTGAGAGTTGCAGTTTTGCAACAACTGTAGGCACACTGGTTATGTATCACTGAGTTTGTGACCTAACTCAGTGTTTCACAACCAGTGTGCCTCCAGCTGTTGCAAAACTACAACTCCCAGCATGTACGGTGCATGGTGTACGGTGACTGCTGAGAGTTGTAGTTTTCAACAGCTGGAGGCACACCGGTCGTGAAACACTGAGTTAGGTTAAAAAAAAACTCTGAGTTTCACAACCAGTGTGCCTTCAGCTGTTGCAAAACTACAACTCTCAGCAGTCACCGACAGCCAACGGGCATGCTGGGAGTTGTAGTTATGCAACCAGCAGATGCACCACTACAACTCCCAGCATGCACTTTAGCTGTTTGTGCAAGCTGGGAGTTGTAGTTAGACAACAGCTGAAGGTACACTTTTCCATAGAAAGAATGTGCCTCCAGCTGTTGCATAACTACAGCTCCCAGCATGCCCTTTTTGTATGCTGGGAGCTGTTGCTAAGCAACAGCAGGAGGCTGTCACTCACCTCCAACGATCCAGACGCTGCAGGTCAGTCCCGCCGCCGCAGCTGCTCCTGGGGCCCCGATCCCAACAGGGGCGCCAGGGATCGGGGTCCCCAGCACCCGGGGTGCACGTCCCGCACCCGCTCACGTCCTCCAGAAGAGGGGCGGAGCGGGTGCGGGAGTGACACCCGCAGCAGGCGCCCTGATTGGTCGGCCGGTAATCCGGCCGACGAATCAGGACGATCGTGAGGTGGCACCAGTGCCACCTCACCCCTGCAGGCTCTGGCTGTTCGGGGCCATCAGAGACGGCCCCGAACAGCCAGTAATTCCGGGTCATCGGGTCACTGGAGACCCGATTGACCCGGAATCGCCGCAGATCGCTGGACTGAATTGTCCAGCGATCTGTAATGACCCCCCTGGCGATATGCCGGGATGCCTGCTGAACGATTTGAGCAGGCATCCGGCTCCGGTCCCCAACCGGCTAGCGGTTGGGGCCGGAATTCCCACGGGCGTATGGATACGTCCTCGGTCCTTAAGGACTCGGGATTCAGGGCGTATCCATACGCCCTATGTCCTGAAGAGGTTAAGTACCAGGGAGCAAAGGCGTACCTGTACGCCCTTGGTCCTTAAGGGGTTAATAGCTGCTCCTGTGTTTGCTGCAGATTTTATTCACACATAAAAGTACCGTATGAATAATGAAATGGTTAAAGGGGGTTATCCAGCAAAAAACTTGAACTGGCTCCAGAAAGTTAAACAGATTTGTAAATGACTTCTATTAAAAAAATCTTAATCCTTTCAGTACTTATGAGCTGCTGAAGTTGAGTTGTTCTTTTCTGTCTAAGTGCTCTCTGATGACACGTGTCTCCGGAACCGCCCAGTTTAGAAGAAAATCCCCATAGAAAACCTCTTTTACTCTGTGCAGTTCCCGAGACAAGCAGAGATGTCAGCAGAGAGCACTGTTGCCAGACAGAAAACAACAATTCAACTTCAGCAGCTTATAATTATTAAAAGGATTAAGATTTTTTAATAGAAGTAATTTACAAATCTGTTTAACTTTATGGAGCCAGTGGATATAAAAAAAAAAAAAGTTTTTTCCTGGAATACCCCTTTAATATCAATATTGCTGGTCCTTCCTCTTCTGGTCCATGGTTGTCCCTGTGCCTATAGATTTGCATAGATTGTCGCCTGCACTCATTCCTCCTCTGACTAGGCTGGACATTGCTGGATGTTGAGGAGATTGCAGAACACATCGCTTCCCAACAAGTTTCACCAGCATTCAGCTCCATGTCTGTGACGCTTGGAATGTTTGCTGAACATTAAATCACTGTACGTTTTAACCCCTTGGGGACTGAGGGTTTTTCCGTTTTTGCACTTCTTTTCCTCCTTAGCGTTTAAAAATCATAACCCTTTTAATTTTGCACGTAAAAATCCATATGATGGCTTATTTTCTGCGCCACCAATTCTACTTTCTAATGACATCAGTCATTTTACCGAAAAATCGACGGCGAAACAGAAAAAAAACATTGTGCGACAAAAATTGAAGAAAAAACGCCATTTTGTAACTTTTGGGGACTTCTGTTTCTACACAGTAACTTTTTCGGTAAAAATGACACCTTATCCTTATTCTGTAGGTCCATACGATTAAAATGATACCCTACTTATATAGGTTTGATTTTGTCGTACTTCTGGAAAAAATCATAACTACATGCAGGAAAATTTATACGTTTAAAATTGTCATTTTCTGACCCCTATAACTTTTTTATTTATATTTTTAGCGGTACCATTTTTGTATTGATCAGACTTTTTGATCGCTTTTATTCATTTTTTTCATTATATAAAAAGTGACCAAAAATACGCTATTTTGGACTTTGAATTTTTTGGGCGCGTACGCCATTGACCGTGCAGTTTAATTAACTAGATATTTTTATAATTTGGACATTTCCGCATGCAGCGATGCCACATATGTTCATTTTTATTTTTATTTACACCAGTTTTTTTTATGGGAAAAGGGGGGGGGGGTGATTCAAACTTTTATTGCACTTATTTTTTATTTTTTTTTTTATTTATATGTTGTAGTACATATGTACTACAACATATCTCTAATATAGTTTCATAATTTTTTTTAAATTTATTATAAGGGTGTAATTTACATTTGAAAACCGGCCACTAGGGGTCTCCCTCCTAGTGGCCGGCTGCAGCCTGGTATGACGTCACGCCTGAAAAAGGACTGATTTTGGCCTGGCAATCAGTCCTTTTTCATTTAGGCTGCATGCGCTACCTCCCGGCACCCCCAGCGTTTTTAAAGTTAATGTGGTGGGGGGGGGGGAGCGCCGTACAGAGGTAACAGTCGGGACATCCTTGTGTCCTGAAAATATTTTTTGGGACACAGGGATGTCCCAAATGTGACGGGGGGCCCCCTGTGGGCACGGGGCCCGGAGCAGGCACTCCATGAGCGCCAATGATGATCCGGCCCTGGGTATCTATGTGAAAGAAGTTTAGCTCAGGTGGACAACACTCTCTCCTTTACATGTGGCTAGATGCAGACTGCTCTAACTTAGGGCTCCTACTAGTCTGATTGAGACAAGAGTGAAGGTATGGTGGACTCTGTGGACTGTCACTGTGGCTACTAACTAGTTCATTACAGAGGGAAAACATTCTACTATTACAAAGAAGTTAAAGGAATACTTCAGCCTTAGACAACATATCGCGGAGGGGTCCGAATGCTGGGACCCCCACAATTTCCTGTATGGGGCCCCGGCTCTGCCGTTGCTCTCGCCATGCAGGAGGCGTGTCGACCGCAGCATAAGGATGCACCGACACACCTCCTCCATAAATCTCTATGGGAGAGGCGGAGATGCAGCGTTCGTGCATCCCCGCCTCTCCCATAGAGCTAACATGAATATTAGCCATGCAGACCTGCGGAAGTTCCAGGTCCCCGTATGGAAGATCACAGCCCCCCCAACCTAAGGATCAGAGACAGGCACCTTGGGGATAACAACCACCCGACAGAGCTCAGGTGGTAAAGGTGTTCCATGCAATTCTTCACATTGTGAGCATCTGGGTGAAGATTCTGTAGTGTGAATATGCCCTAAAGAACCAACGGGGAGAAATTCATCAAAATCTGTGTAAAGGAAGAGCGGAGCAGTTGCTCATAACAACCAATCAGATTGTTTCATTCATTTTTTAAAGGCCCTTAAATGGGCACTGTCATGAAAACCAAAAATTGATATGTTGTAGTACTTCAGTACTACAACATATCTCTAATATAGTTTAATTAAAAAAAGTGATTTTAAAACAGTTTAAAATCACTTTTAATTTCGGCCACTAGGGGTCGCCCTCCTAGTGGCCGAATGCATTCAGCAGTGACGTCACCACTGAATTTCGACTCGTTGAAGCCTGGCAACGAGTCGAAATTCAGGCACTGCAGTGCTCGCTCCCGCCTGTCAATCAAACAGGCGGGAGCGAGCGCTTTGAAGGAAGAAGACACGCGCAGGCTCGGGGACAAGGTAAAGTATTATGTTCACTGTATTATGCATACTGTTCACCTATACAGTATGCCTCCAGTTCCCCCACTACAACTCCCAGCATGCCCTGGGAGTTTTAGTGGGGAAGCCTGGAGGGACACTGTATAGGTGAACTGAGGGGGAGTGGGTTGAGCGGAGCAGCGGGGCCGGGGGGGGGGGGGGATTTGCGGGCTGCTCGGCGTGGAGGGAGTACTCTGGGTGAACTAAGGGGGAGGGGGAGGGAGTTGAGTGGCGCGACGGGGGCGGGGGAGGGTTTGCGGGCTGCACGGCGGGTGATGTGCTCCGGTGTTCATCTATACAGAGTGCCTCCAGTTGTTTCCCCACTACAACTCCCAGCATGCCCTGACAGCCAATAGATGTCAGGGCAAGCTGGGAGTTGCAGTGGGGAAAAAGCTGGAGACACCCTGTATAGGTGAACTACGGGCGGAAGTGCCGGCCCCAGCAGGCATCAGTGACGTGGTGCCTGCTGGGGAAGTCTGCCTGGTAGTGAGCACACTACCAGGCAGACAAAAAAGCGTTTTTAATATGTAAAAAAAAAAATTTAAAGGCAGGGAGGGGGTTAGGGATAGATGGGTAATAGGCAGGGACAGAAAAGAAAAAAAAAGTGATGGTGGGAGCTACCCTTTAATAAATCACTCTAACAGTGCCTACATAGAATTAGAAAAAACACATTGCACCCCATAATTGTGAACACTGCTCTATTTCATATACATTTATGCAATAGGTTGAGAGACAGTTTTTGTCCTTGTGAAGGGGAGCACTTTCCATCATTTTTACCCAGGGAGCATTGTCTGTAAGGTTTTATTTACACCACATTTGTCCTTATATTGCAAGTAAAAATGTATGCCAACATACACCCCGGCATACCTGGCAGGTGGCCCACAATGGTTTAGGCATGGCTTCGTTACCTACAGGTGAAACTCGAAAAATTAGAACATCGTGCAAAGTTCATTTATTTCAGTAATGCAACTTAAAAAGGTGAAACTAACATATGAGAGAGACTCATTACATGCAAAGCAAGATAGATCAAGCCGTGATTTGTCATAATTGTGATCATTATGGCTCACAAAAAACCTCAATTACTATGATTTGGGGAGCCATGTCATCTGCTGGTGTTGGTTCACTGTGCTTCATTAAAGGGGTACTCCGCTGCTCAGCATTTGGAACAAACTGTTCCGAACGCTGGAGTCAGCAGCTCGTGATGTCATAGCCCCGCCCCCTCATGCTGGCACGTCCCGCCCCCTCAATGCAAGTCTATGGGAGGGGACGTGACTGTGTCATCATGAGGGGGCGAGGATGTGATATCACAAGCTCCTGGCGCTGGCTCCAGCGTTCGGAACAGTTTGTTCAAAATGCTGAGCAACAGAGTACCCTTTTAAGTCCAGGCTCAACGCATCCGTCTACCAGGAGATTTTGGAGCACTTCATGCTTCCTTCGGCAGATGAGTTGCATTAATGAAATAAATTAACTTTTGCACGATATTCTAATTTTTGGAGTTTCACCTGTATTCTATTGGTTATATCCTAATTAGAGATGAGCGAACTTAGAGTAAGTTCGATTCGTCATGAATAGAGATGAGCGAACTTACAGTAAGTTCGATTCGTCACAAACTTCTCGGCTCGGCAGTTGGACTTTTCCTGCATAAATTAGTTCAGCTTTCAGGTGCTCCCGTGGGCTGGAAAAGGTGGATACAGTCCTAGGAGACTCTTTCCTAGGACTGTATCCACCTTTTCCAGCCCACCGGAGCACCTGAAAGCTGAACTAATTTATGCAGGAAAAGTCATCAACTGCCGAGCCGAGAAGTTTGTGACGAGTCGAATTTACTGTAAATTCGCTCATCTCTAATCCTAATATCTAAAGCCTGCCATACCCAAACAATAGCTCCCTCTCCAGGTCCCCACGGCCGAGCACATACGTGTTTTCTGACTGGAGGGAGAAAGCCGCTGCAAGTCACATCAAGCGGCGACTTATCTCTCGGAGAAAAGGACCGACCATGTTGAAATAAAACACTCCCTAAGAATGGTGTTAATCCAATGTACAAATACAACATGTGTAAAGAATTTACTTTGAAGACTCATCAAAAAGAATATTTTATTCATAAATTCTGAATATTTTTTCATGGACTGCATTTTGTTGAGTTTTACTGTAAACAAGAAATAATAGGTCAAAATGAGGCACTAAGACTGTACCCGCTGCCATTGCAAATATAAGAAATAAAAATAAACTTTCTCTAATACCTTTGTGACAACTGGGCTGCTGTGACATGAGCCTGTATCAACTTATAGGGACACTGTATCACTGCGGCCTAGGTACAACATTAGGGACGGAAGAAAGTTTTAAGCTCCAGGAATGAAGAACTTTCCATAAACCTGTAGTACAAGCAAAGATAATAAACTTTGTATTATCCATTAGACCACCGTCCTCCTTTCTGCCTCTTGCATCCCATAGAAGTCTATTGAGAGGGAAGAGGGGGGTGCATAGTTGTATCCCATAAAAGTCTAAGAAGATGGAGGGGGGGGGGGAGGAGGAACGGCTACAGAAATAGAAAGACAGAGACAGACAAAGTTAAAAACACTGCTACTGCAGTTGTAACCTGATCTCTCAGTGAATACGAAAATCCTTCTCCTCTCTTCCTTCACATGTATGGGTTTTTTATGTGAATTTGGAGTAAGTGAGCAGTGAGGAAGAGAGGAGTCTGATAAACGGAGAAAGAGCCATGTTTTTATAATAAGATATATTACGAAGTTTCTTATCTTCACTGGAACTATTGATTTATTGATTTTTTTTTATTATTAAGAGGAAGCTTTAGTCTAGGTTCACATTGAGAAAGCTCTGGAAGGAAAAACTCCATCCAGAGATTCCGAACACGCCCTGAATCAGTTGGCGCTAGGACCGCACAGAAATTGGTCATCCCCATAGACGGCTCTGTCTTCAGCGTGGATAACAAATAGAATAGACAGAGGCACCAACCGTCTGACGATTTCGGTTCAAATACCTATGTCTATGGTTATTTTTATGCATCACGAAATGCAAAAGAGAAAATAAAAAAAAGGGAGATTCATTTATTTACTTCTGTAACTCAGTATTTGTGCCCTTCAACCAATAAGGTAAATATAAGGTGTTTTTTACACAAATTAAAAATTGTCTATATTTTTATAAATCAGGTGTACCTGTCATTTGAAAAAAAATACATTTTGATTGGTCGGGGTCTGGGTTTCCAGGGTGGCACATGAATCACATGAATTAATCACATGAACAAGCCAAAACAAGTCTGGACCAGGACGGCTTACAGTGTAAGTCTATGGGGCCATCCAGGTCTCATAGACAAAGGGCAAGGAGAGGAGCACACGGCTGCTCGCTTCTCTTCCAGCTTATTCTCAGGCTAAGGACACACACCCCAACCGATAAAAACTTTTGGCTGAATCTGGCAGGACCATGTAATGTTTATCAGGCTGTGTTTCATCTTGTTTTTTGCGTTTGTTCCAAAATACCAAATTTCTATGTGTTTGCTAGAAGGTAATAGGAAAATATGAAAGGCACTTGGCATTTTTCTTCTTTTTGTCTTTTTTTTTTTTTTTTTTTTTTTAAACTTGCCAAGAAAAACACAAAGTGGGTTTCACATTGGCATTTTTGAGTCACATAGTGGATGAATCACATGACGTTTAATGACAAACCGACTATTTTGGAGGGCAAAATGGACACACAAACTGCATCTTGAGAGTACAAAACGAGGGAGAAGTTTTTAGTTTTTTTTATTATTATTATGGTTATTTTTTTAATAGTGGGTTCCGATCTTGCAGTTTTTCTTTTGGTGTTTTTATCATTACAAGTCATGTGATTCTTTCACCATGTGACTCAAGTATTTCTACTGAAGAATTAAGGGGGAAAAACATGCCAAAAATAAGTTGTGTGAGAACGTTGCCACAGGATGTTCCAACTCTCACTTGACAACGGATGTCATGAAATTTTTACATTCTACGTAACTTTTCAATAAGAATTAATGACCTCACTGACACATAATAGAGATGTGATATTTACATGAGTGTTTAAAAGATTTTGCAATCTCTAGGACGGAATTATTTTGACCGCAAATATTATTTCATTAAAAGGTGACATCTGGCGAAATATTTTATTTTTCTATTTTGGTGCAACTGGAATCGCTCTCCCAGACTCTCCCGGTTTCCTCCTTACTTTTGGTGCCCGACACGTCATGCTGCAATTATTTAAACGCTGGCAGCTCCAATGTTCTGCCTCGGTCAATGGAATGCTGAGCCGCAGTGTCATGTAATGGGCCTGGGCCTGGCCTTCTTCCTGGTGCCCGGGCCTGGCCTTCTTCTTGGTGCCCTGCCTGTTACATCACACTGCCACTCAGCATATCACCCGCAGAGGCAGGACATCCCTGCAGCCTACAATTAGGCCGGAGGATGGGACAGCGGTAATGGCGACACCGTAGGAGCATCGAAAGGTAAGTTAAAGGATACCTCTCATCAAATAAACTTTTGATATATTTTAGATTAATGAATGTTGAATAACTTTCCGATAGCATGTTAATGAAAAATATGCTTCTTTCTATTGTATTTTTCCCGATCAGTCCTGTCAGCAAGCATTTCTGACTCATGCTGGAGTCCTAAACACTCAGAGCTGCTAGCCTGCTTTGTTCACAGCCAAACAGGCTGTGAACAAAGCAGGCTGGCAGCTCTGAGTGTTCTCCTTTGTGAGCAAAGCAGACTGGCTGCTCGTAGGGTTTAGGACTCCAGCATGAGTCTGAAATTCTTCCTGCCAGGACTGGTAGGGAGACCCCTAGTGGTCATTTCTATAAATTGGAAAATTAAATAGAAAGAAGCATATTTTTTAATAACATGCAATTGTGAAGTTATTCTGCATACATTAATCTATAATATATCAAAAGTTTTTTTTGATGAGAGGTACCCTTTAAGGATCATTATTTGAGTTGCTGCAACCTGGGCACAATGGGAAAATAAAATGTTTTGCTGGAGTTCTCCTTTAATTGTAAAACTGTGTCCCTCGGTTTGTACCAA